>NC_134355.1:77866007-78166007 GCF_048569485.1 Anomaloglossus baeobatrachus | reverse complement strand
TTTTTGTTTTTTTTTTTGTTTTTTTGTTTTTTCGTTTCTTCTCCTTTTAATACCAATCAAAGATTCTTCCTCCTTCAGACAATGACACAAGTTGTGTGGTGGGAGGATGAGGTTAAGATCAACTTTGAGATACGCAGTCAAAGGATAGCAAGTCACCAAAGGAGGTTATCGTACAGACTTGTTAACAGTTCCCCTTTCCAAATTTGTCACAATGTAGTCTTCATCTAGAATCTTTTGGAGTGAATTTTATTTACTTTGGCTGCAATTTGTCCTTCACCAGTAGAGGGATGGGGTAAGAAAATCATTACTCCAAAGCCTGTCTTGGTAATGAAAACAAAACTGGGAAATCCGGCATGATCATGAACCTAAAGGCCCAGTCACACTAAACAACTTACCAGCGATCCCAACAATGATACAACCTGATAGGGATGGCTGGTAAGTTGCTAGGAGGTCGCTGGTGAGATGTCACACTAAGCGACGCTCCAGCGATCCCACCAGCAACCTGACCTGGCAGGGATCGCTGCAGCGTTGCTACACGTGGAAGCATGCTGCGCTTGGTAACTAAGATAAATATCGGGTAACCAACCCGATATTTACCTTGGTTACCAGCGCACACCGCTTAGCGCTGGCTCCCTGAACACCTAGCCACAGTACACATCGGGTTAATTACCCGATGTGTACTCTGCTACGTGTGCAGGGAGCCGGCTTCTGCGGATGCTGGTAACCACGGTAAACAGCAGGTAACCAAGAAGCCCTTACCTTGGTTACCCAATATTTACCTTCGTTACCAGCGTCCACCGCTCTCACACTGCCAGTGCCGGCTCCCTGTTCCCTGCACACATAGCCACAGTACACATCGGGTTAATTACCCGATGTGTACTCCAGCTACATGTGCAGAGAGCAGGGAGCCGGCACTGGCAGTGTGAGAGCGGCGGACGCTGGTAAGGAAGGTAAATATCGGGTAACCAAGGTAAGGGCTTCTTGGTTACCTGCTGTTTACCGTAGTTACCAGCATCCGCAGAAGCCGGCTCCTGCTGCCTGCACATTCAGTTGTTGCTCTGTCGCTGTCACACACAGCGATCTGTGCTTCACAGCGGGAGAGCAACAACTAAAAAATGGCCCAGGACATTCAGCAACAACCAGCGACCTCACAGCAGGGGCCAGGTTGTTGCTGGATGTCACACACAGCAACATCGCTAGCAAGTTGTGCCTCAGCAGCGATGTTGCTAGCGATGTTGCTTAGTATGACGGTACCTTAATTCCCCTAAAAATGTTTAAGTCTACACAAAGTTCACGATGGAGACTATGAAATTTAACAAGGAAATATTTTGATGTTAACTATATAGACTTGATATTAAGTATATCTGGGAAGATGATGGGAAACTTTCAACAGTTTCTGTGGTTTGCTCTTTGAATTGGTCATGAGCCTGACTGTACTCAAAGGTCCGCTCTTCAGAAACTCATCAGCCCCCTTGAGGGTTTATCAGTATCCTGGTGGAAGCAAACTAATGCAGGACTTCACAACGAATATTCCTTACTTGGATGACGTCATCCTCGTTGGCCATTTTGAGGACAAGTTGTGAAACTTTGAGGCAGCAATCATTCTCCATTGTCTGGGCTGGCTGATCAACCGTGACAAATCTGTTCTTCAGATTCCAAGAAGGTCGTCTTTAGAACTCTGACTCTCAAATGCAGACAGTTTATCCTTCAGGACCCCAATCTTATCCCTGTAAGAGTTGATCAGAAATTGTCATCGTCTGCACTTTTCCTCAATTTGAAACTCCGTATCAGTTCACATTTCCAAGCATTTTTGTTGTAACCTGATCCCAATTTATGCAAATCCTAAAAAAAAAAAAAAAAATAAATGGTATCCTTTTCCAAATAGATTTAAATACACTTGTGTTTGGAAACAGAGGTTAAAAGAAAACCCAAGCTCAAGTCCTAGCTAAGACGGTGGCTTTAAACCCCAAATCTGTCCATATTACTTCCTTGGCCCTTTAATAAAGCTCATCCCTACAGATGTAAACGGGTGGGTCTTCAAAGCTCAAATTTCAAACCGATAAATGGGCAAATATCTACAAGAGTCTGGAAGTTTATTTTTAAGCTAGCTTAAAAATCGTTGTTCTTAGCAGAACACGTCCTGTTCACTCAGGATCACATGCTGCTGAGAACAGTGATGGTCTGTGCACCTTGAGCGATCGTTTTCTGCACTTGGAAATGCTATATGCCTAAACTATCTTTATTAGGAACCTGCCTCTTGATTGATGCTGCCTAAACCAGGAGCAGCATGAATCTGAGCCTGGCTTCGTGCCTGAAGCCAAGTGTATTATTTTCCGGAATTGGTCTGATGTTTCAGAAAAAATAGTTTGAAGACTGGACTAGTCCGGTGCCACCTCTGGCCGGCTTTTACAAATGCCGTTGGGGTGATTGACAGGACTTCCCGTGTGTGTACTTGGTGAGAGTCCTGTCAATCACCTGGTGTGGGGTGGAAATAAGCCTGCCGGTGTCGGTGCCGAACTAGCCTACTCTCTGCCTATGGTCAACGGACAGATATTCAGGTGCTCCAGCATTTCACGGATACATATTCCTGGCTGGAGCTACTTGGTCAGTACCTTATTCATGCTACCTGAGACTTGGGCAGCATAAAGTGACAGATTGTTTTAACCCCTTCATGACCTATGACGTACTGGTATGTCACAAGTCGTTTCTGTCCCTTTTTAATGTGGGCTTGCACAGGAAGCCCGCATGTTTTCCCGCACGGAGGCTGATCTGATCAGCTGACATTTACGGGGATTGGAGATAGTTAAAGGTGTAGTCACATCTTTAAAGCACTATCCCCATATGTAGTAGGTGTAATAATATTAGCAAATCCCTCCAATTAGAAATGGGGTATAGTTCTCCTGATATAGCCATGTTTCTTACCTTCTTACCTCATGTTCAGGGCATTGCAGGACTTTGTATCCATGGTTACGACCACACATATAGTTGGTTAGTTGCTCATGCTCGTAACCATGGATATGTAAAGTCCTGCAATGCCCTGAACATGAGGTAAACGACAGTGAATCAGAAGAATTATACTAAATTTATAATTGGAGGTATTTGCTAATATTATTATTACACCTACTACATATTGGGATAGGATTTTGGAGATGGGAATTCTGCTGTTAATTTCCTGACAGCGGTATGTAACGTGCGCCGGTGGGGAGCACTCCATTCCCTGCTACCATTGGTAATCCTGTGATGTGATCACAGGGTGCAGATGAGTTGTCATGATGTAGTCCTTGTGAACACCAGTTGAGCTCAGGTGTTCATAGGAACATAGCATTTGGCGCTGTGCAGAGCGGCGTTGAAGCATCGCTTAGTACAGCAGAAGCGACTGGACTGTCAACTTATTTAAAAAAAAATAAAAAATAAAATATGTATGTATGTGTGTGTATATCTATATCTCTCTCTCGCGCTCTCTCTCATATATAGATATAGATAGATACATATAGATATATATATATAGATATATCTATCTCACCCCTCTTTTTGCCCCATTGAGAATAAAATTAAGAGAATAGGTTTGGTGTCACTGCATTCAGAGATGCCCGATTTTATCAAAATATAAAGTAATCTGATCAGTATAGGGCAAAATGAAAAGAAAAAAAAAAATCAAAGTCAGAATTACATTGCAATAAAATGTAATAACAGGTGATCAAAACATCGCTTCTACCCAAACATGGTATAAAAGAAACGTCCGCTTAGGTCGCAAAAAATGAACGTGCAGAATGGGAAGCAGCGCGCCAGGATCAGTTACGGTGCAATCACACCGCTGCCCGACGCGGGTACTCACCCCATCCATCCTGGCGGGTAACAGGGAAAGTGCAGCACACAGCATATGTTGTGAGCTGCACAAAGATGGCGCTGATCTCCTCCCTCTGCTGTGATCGGGACGGTCCAGGGGGCGTGTCCATGTCACAGCAGACGCCTTCTCTATGTTAAGTAGTCCGACCACGGTCTTCTATGTCCAGGAGGCTGTCATAAAGGAGGCGAGTTACTATCGTTACAAATGCCAAAGCCATTATGGCAGCCCCCATTGCCTTCAGTAAAACTAGAATTAAATAAAAAAAAAAACCAAAACTGAATAAAAATTGAATTTAATTTTATATTAAAAATACTTGATTTCATAATCACTAATCAAAAAAAAAAAGCGAGAGACATTACCTTTAATCCTCTGGTTGAAATGAAGCTTACAAGTCATTGTTCTCCACAGCACACGGTCCTATGTAACCTGGAAATGTGCTGCCAACACTCTGATTGTAGCTGTGCGCATGAGGGCGGCCTGTGCAGACCAGCTATTATCGCCAATGCTTCATGGTTGCGGCTTGTCTACATGTAGCCTAACCTCCAGGGTTATTCATAAAAAAAAAAAAAAAGTACCAAGTTATAAACCGTGCACAGAACATCTAGAATAGTATAGTTTCCTACCGGTCTTTCTTGTGTGTTTATATACTTGAGCTCGATATCCCTGTGCTCTGGGCAGCTTTGACATTTGAGGATTCTGGAGTGAAGTGCATGTATGAGTTTGAGTCTAACTACGATCACACGCTTGGTCTTTGCTACAGAAAGATCTGCTGCAAATGCTTGAGTGTTGGCAAGTAAAATAAGGGCAAAAAAATTGGCTACTTTTTTTTGCCTTTTTCCTTTTTGAATGAGTAAAAACGCTGGAAGAAATGCTAACGGGATTGACCGGTTACAGATTTTACAACGCTTTGCTTCAAATCTGTAAGGATAAAAAGCAGCATGAGATTTCAGAAATCTCCATTCACTTTGCTTGGGACAGTAAAATGTTGCATGTTTTTGTTTGTGGCAAAAAATGCAGCACGTCAACAAACTAAGGCTACTTTCACACATCCGGATTTTTGCTCTGCGGCACAATACGGCGTTCTGCAGAAAAACCGCAACCGGCTTTTGTAACGCCGATTGCGGTTTTTTTTGCATTGACTTACATTAGTGCCGCATTGTGCCGTAGGGGCTTGCGTTCGGTCCGGTTTTTGCCGCATGCGGCAGATTTAGCCGATGCGGCGGCCGGATCGAACGTACCCTGCAACGTTTTTTGCTCCGGCAAAAAACACCGCATCGCGCCGCATCCGGCCGCTGCGGCGCATTTTTCAATGCATCCCTATGGAGGCCGGATGCGGCGCGATGCGGAAAAAACTGCATCCGGTCGCCGCATGCGGTATTTTCCACTGCGCATGCTCAGTAGCATGCCGCAACCGGAAAAAACCGGACCGGCCGCATGTAAAAACTGATGCAAAGGATGCGGTGTTTTCACCGCATCCGTTGCATAGTTTTCACAGCCGGATTGAGCCGCAGGGCTCAAACCGGATGTGTGAAAGTAGCCTAAGGCTTTGTCTACACGCTGCATTTTGAGTGCATCTTTTTTCTTGTGGTTCAAAAAACGCTTGAAAGAACACATGCATTTTGCCGTGTTTTCGTTAATGCGTTATTTTTTTTTTTTGTTTTTTTAAAGGAGAATCACAATATGATAGGATAATAGCTAGAATAGATAGAAATACCGTATTTTTCGCTTTATAAGACGCACTTTTGTTCCCCCTAAATTTTGGGGGAAAGTAGGGGGTGCATCTTATAATCCGAATATACGGGGGGGGGGTGTGTCTGTGTGTCTGTGTGTCTGTGTGTCTGGGTGTCTGGGTGTCTGGGTGTCTGGGTGTCTGGGTGTCTGGGTGTCTGGGTGTCTGGGTGTCTGGGTGTCTGGGTGTCTACAGTGCCTACAAGTAGTATTCAACCCCCTGCAGATTTAGCAGGTTTGATAAGATGCAAATAAGCTAGAGCCTGCAAACTTCAAACAAGAGCAGGATTTATTAACAGATGCATAAATCTTACAAACCAACAAGTTATGTTGCTCAGTTAAATTTTAATAAATTTTCAACATAAAAGTGTGGGTCAATTATTATTCAACCCCTAGGTTTAATATTTTGTGGAATAACCCTTGTTTGCAATTACAGCTAATAATCGTCTTTTATAAAACCTGATCAGGCCGGCACAGGTCTCTGGAGTTATCTTGGCCCACTCCTCCATGCAGATCTTCTCCAAATTATCTAGGTTCTTTGGGTGTCTCATGTGGACTTTTAATCTTGAGCTCCTTCCACAAGTTTTCAATTGGGTTAAGGTCAGGAGACTGACTAGGCCACTGCAACACCTTGATTTTTTCCCTCTTGAACCAGGCCTTGGTTTTCTAGGCTGTGTGCTTTGGGTCGTTGTCTTGTTGGAAGATGAAATGACGACCCATCTTAAGATCCTTGATGGAGGAGCGGAGGTTCTTGGCCAAAATCTCCAGGTAGGCCGTGCTATCCATCTTCCCGTGGATGCAGACCAGATAGCCAGGCCCCTTGGCTGAGAAACAGCCCCACAGCATGATGCTGCCACCACCATGCTTGACTGTAGGGATGGTATTCTTGGGGTCGTATGCAGTGCCATCCAGTCTCCAAACGTCACGTGTGTGGTTGGCACCAAAGATCTCGATCTTGGTCTCATCAGACCAGAGAACCTTGAACCAGTCTGTCTCAGAGTCCTCCAAGTGATCATGAGCAAACTGTAGACGAGCCTTGACATGACGCTTTGAAAGTAAAGGTACCTTACGGGCTCGTCTGGAACGGAGACCATTGCGGTGGAGTACGTTACTTATGGTATTGACTGAAACCAATGTCCCCACTGCCATGAGATCTTCCCGGAGCTCCTTCCTTGTTGTCCTTGGGTTAGCCTTGACTCTTCGGACAAGCCTGGCCTCGGCACGGGTGGAAACTTTCAAAGGCTGTCCAGGCCGTGGAAGGCTAACAGTAGTTCCATAAGCCTTCCACTTCCGGATGATGCTCCCAACAGTAGAGACAGGTAGGCCCAACTCCTTGGAAAGGGTTTTGTACCCCTTGCCAGCCTTTTGACCTTCCACGATCTTGTCTGATGGCCTTGGAATGCTCCTTTTGTCTTTCCCATGTTGACAAAGTATGAGTGCTGTTCACAAGTTTGGGGAGGGTCTTAATTAGTCAGAAAAGGCTGGAAAAAAGAGATAATTAATCCAAACATGTGACGCTCATTGTTCTTTGTGCCTGAAATACTTCTTAATACTTTAGGGGAACCAAACAGAATTCTTGTGGTTTGAGGGGTTGAATAATAAATGACCCTCTGAATAAACTTTTCACAATTTAAAAAAAAATAATAATAAAAAAAGAAATAACATTCTTTTTTGCTGCAGTGCATTTCACACTTCCAGGCTGATCTAGGCTGATGATAGATACATAGATAGAGATATATATGTATGTATGTATATATATGTGTATAATATTAATATATATATATATATATATATATATATATATATATATATATATATATATATATATATATATATATATATATATATATATATATATATATATATATATATATATATATATATATATATAATATATATATATAATATATATATATATTATACACACTCTAGAGTCCAGGGGGGGTGGGGGCAGATTTGGAGCGCTGCTGGGGGCTGGTGAAAGCATCTCCTGCTCCCGCTCATATAATATGAACTGCCCCCCCCCCCCCCCTGTGTTAGATTTGGCCCCCATGCTGCTGCCCATAGTAAAATAAAAAACTCTCTACCTCCTCCAGCGTGTCTCCCAGGTCTCCTGCTGCCGCTGTGATCAGGCACACAGAGATATCACTCTGCCGTGCCAATCACATGACCGGCACCGAGAACCAGGAATTGCAGGAGCTCATCAGCACGGAGGTAGACAGGAGGGAGGTCAGCACTGGACAAGGTAAGAAATGAGTGTTTTATTTTACTATGGGCAGCAGCATGGGGGCCACATCTAACACAGGGGGAGGTGTGCCATCCATAGGGGGCCATATCTAACACAGGGGGAGGTGTGCCATCCATAGGGGGCCATATCTAACACAGGGGGAGGTGTGCCAGCCATAGGGGGCCATATCTAACACAGGGGAACGTGTGCCATCCATAGGGGGCCATATGAAACAGCGGGACGTGTGCCATCCATAGGAGACTTGTGCCAGCTGTAGGAGACATTATGCTATCTATGAGTCCTATTACAGCTGTAGGGGATATGTTCCAGCGCACGGGGATGTGTGTCATAAATAGGGGACGTGTTCCATCATTAGGAGACGTGTGCCAGCAATAGGGGACATGTGGCATCACTGGGGGACGTGTGCCAGCACAAGGGGGCTATATTCAATATAAGGGGGCCATATCCAGATTAAAGGGGCTAATTTTAGGATAGGGGGGCTATGAGGGGCATATACCCTTTATGATTTGTTAGATGAACACTGGCATTATAAGACGGACCCCATTTAATATTATATATATATATATATTATATATATTATATTTTTTTGTTAATTGTTTATGTGGGGGTTCCCCCATTTTTCATATCCAGCACAGGAACAGCAACAGCTCCGGGCTGCAACCCTCAGCTGTCTAACTGGTTATGAAAAATGGAGGGGATCCCACCCTTTTTTTTTTATTTTTTTTTTTTATTTGATTTATTAAAAGAAAAAAAAAATGATTGGAAGGGCCATTGTTATTTTTCCCTCTCCAGCCTAACTATAGCAGCCTGCAGCTGCCCCAGAAGTGGCACATCTTCAAAAACGCAGCCAAAAGATATGCACTGTGCAGACAGCAATCTAGAAATCTCATACACTTTGCTGGGGGAAGGAAATGCATGCATTTGGGTGCATCTTTGTGACCACAAAACGTCACCAAAAACGCAGTAAAAGATGCCGCATGCGGATATAGCCTAATAGATGTTCTGTTCTAAACCTACTGTGGCCACAAGAAGGAAAAAATTGACAGAAAATCACCCCCATCTTACATATTCATAGGCACTATGAAAGGGGTTTTCCCAAAGTGGACATAATACCTTTCCCATTATCACTGAGGGCACCACCTAGCACAGGAGTTTTGAGCCCCAACAGCTCCACATCTTTAACTCTGCTCTGATTGGGGGTGGGCGTGCGCTGCTGCTTGGATTGGTGGGGGGGCGCCTCTGCTCTGATTGAGGGTGGGATGCACATCACTCCTCTGAGGCGGTGCCGCTTCTCGGGGGCAGGTTCGCACATCGCTTCTCTGATTGAGGGGGAGTTCGCAAATTGCTGTTCCGATTGGGGGGTGCACATCGCTGCTCTGAGTGAGGTGGGGTGCACATCACTGCTCGGGGAGGGGGGGGGGTTCGCAAATCACTGCTCCGATTGGGGGGTGCACATCGCTGCTCTGAGGAGGGTATTGGGGGGTGCCTTCTCTCTGGGAGGAGGCATCGCTGCTCTGATTGGGAGAGGGGGGTAGTGCGCGCCTGCTCTGGTTGGAGGGATTGTTTCTTAGGTGGATCCTTCAGCCCCGTGGTATGTAGCTGCACTGCACATGCTCAGAGTAATAATTTATACCATTTCTCAGGGAGGGGGCTGGTGATCATCCATCTAGCCTCCTCCTGTGGGAAAACCTGTCCTTAGCGCACACCTGCTGGGACCTGCGGCTGCTCACAGGACACATTAGTGTGATGTTACAGTACATGGTATATGAGCACAAGTGTAATATTTTGGTCCTGTTTGGCCAAGTTTGGATTTTCAAAAAGGTTTTTGTACAGAACGCCACTACTTTCCCCCTAGACTTCCCCGGCTCCCCGGTTGCAGTAGTGGTGATCAGTTTCCTGATCACTGGCCTTGGCGGTGATGTACCCATGGTCTGCATGTAACATCCAGCACCAGCACGGACCAACCGAGCAGTGAGGAATACTGGGCAGAGGTCCCCTTTAAGTAGCCCCTGCCATCTCTTGATAGCGCGGCTTTCATGGTGTATTGTAGGTCACAGATTTGCATCCTGCGGTTTAGTAGGTCTTTTATTTTGGGCTGTAGTCAGTGTGGGATGTGCGCTCGTCTAGAGTTGCATTTTACCCTTTAAGCAAAGTAGATGAGTTTCTCTTGCGCTCATTCACAACGCTGTGTGCGTGAAATGTCCGGTGATCTGCTTAGCTTGTCCACATTAATTATGCCATGTGATCGTATGGCATTAAAAGGGCATTAGCAGCTCCTTTCTGCTGAGGCTGGGATTCTGCAGACTTCTCGGGGAGCCTCGGATTTGGCTGTTATGGCGAGTGCAGGGAGAAAGCTCGGTAACTGCAATCATCATTTTACGTTCTGTCAGCAGAGATCCGGGGACGGCGCTGTCCTCCACCGGCTTGTTACACTTCACTGCTCCTCCTAATAACAATGTTCTCTTCTCTTCCAGTTGATGCTGATGAGATCAAACGGCTGGGAAAAAGGTTTAAGAAACTTGACTTGGACAATTCTGGATCTCTGAGCGTGGAGGAGTTCATGTCGTTACCTGAGCTGCAGCAGAATCCGCTCGTCCAGCGAGTAATAGACATATTTGATACTGACGGCAATGGAGAGGTCGACTTTAAAGGTAAGGGTGAAGCCGTACACCCGTCTTCACGGGACACTGAATGCACCTGTGTGTTATGATCCTCCCCTCCATTAAGAATTTATTTTTTATTATTTTATTATTTGTTACAATGCAATCCCTTTATAATACATGGACATAGTTATCGTTATTCCTTTAAAAAAAACAAAAAAAAACACAAAACAAATGGCCGGTCAACCTGAATTAATAATCTCCCAGATGCTTAAGTTGGAGTAAAAGGGCCAAGGTGATTTGCAGCCTTAAGACTCTTTAAACATAAGACCTATTTGGCACTGTAATGCTCCAGACGTCTGCCTGTATACAGAATATAAACTATTAAGCCCCATGTCAGCCGGACGCTGTATAAACTTTACATGCTGATCACTTAACGTGGATCTGTAAGGCTTCAATACTGTAGAAGGCAGAAAAATATTGTTTTTAAAGGTTTACTCCCATCTCCAACATCCTATCCCAATATGTAGTAGCTGTAATAATAGTAAATGCCTTCAATTAGAAATGCAGTGTAGTTCTCCTGATTAACTATATCACCTACCTCATGTGCAGTGCATTGCAAGACCTTAGGCATCCATGACCATGCATATAGTTATCATAACCATGGAAACCTAAATTCCTGCAATGCCCTGAACATCAGGTAAGTGAAATAGGTAATCAGAAGAACTATACTACATTTTTAAATGGAGTTATTATTTTTTATTTTTTTTATTATTATTATTATTATTATTATTATTATTATTCCTAATACATATTGGGATAGGATCTTGGAGATGGAAATACCCTTTTTTAACTTTTTTTTTTTTTTTCATATTTTCATAAAAAAACTCTTTTCACTTCCTTTTTTACTTAGAGTGACAATGTTTATACAGCGGATGTTGTATTGTTTGATTTCAGATACCAGATTTATTCACTTTAATAAAACCCCTATTCAGTCCTTGGAATCCAGTAGTTCGGTAGCATAATAATTATATTATAGTTTAATCATTTTTACGCATTTGGCCCTTATGGCTGCACAGATACTGAATTATCAACCTCTCTAATGTAGTTGCCCTTGAAAGTAGATCTGTACACTTTTCCTGCCCACCACCACCTCCCCTCATGGGGTGTGTTTATATAGAAGTGTATGTATGTGTGTATATCTATATGTATATTATATAATATAGAACGCATGTTATTTCATGAAGATGCCATTTGTTGTTCCTTAAAGGGAACCTGTCATGTAGAATATGCGTTCTGACCGGTCAGCAGACGCATGTGTGCCCTAATTACACCTCCCTACCCATCCCTGTGTTATAAAATTGTGTAATATGAAAGTAATAAAAATAGTTTTATTACTTCCATATTCCCCATGTAAATAGCAGAGCTCGTCGCCCCATGGGTGTCGCATCGCCCTGTGGGCGTATGCATACTTTCCATGGTATCATGTCCCTGTGGATTCACGAGTGATGTCCCCCGTCTGCACCTTCAGATCCTCCTTGCGCACTTACCATTGCCGCAGCGTTTTCCAGGTGTTCACTCGCCGGCTTCAGACGCGCTCTGTGCATGATCAGACTCTTCTGATCATGTGCAGAGCGCGTCTGAAACTGACAACGATCACCCGGAAAAGGCTGCGGGATTGGTAAGTGTGCACACGCGGGATTCTGAAGGAGCAGACGTGACGTCGCACATGTGAATCCATGGTATCACGCCCACAGGGCAATGTGACACCCATGGGGCGACGAGCTCTGCTATTTACATGGGGAATATGGAAGTAATAAAACTATTTTTATTACTTTCACATTACACAATTTTATAACAGGGATGGGTAGGGAGGTGTAATTAGGGCACAAATGCATCTGCTGATAGGTCAGAACGCATATTGTACATGACAGGTTCCCTTTAAAAGAGAATCTGTCACTAGGTTTTTTGCTCCCCCATCTGAGAGCAGCATAATGTGGAGACAGAGACCCTGATTTCAGCGGTGTCACTTACTGAGCTGCTTGCTGTCCTTTTGATAACTGATCTGCAGCAAAAACAGTGATTTTATTTGAATGTGGAGCTCTATAACCCCGCCCGAACCACTGATAGACAGCTTTCTGCCCATATACAGTGTACACAATCTGTGCTGAGCTATATAGCTCATGAATACGCTGGACTACCTGGCAGCACACCAAGTAGTCCTGTAATGATAATCCACTGCTGATTAAACAGGGATTTTTATCAAAACTACACTAAGCAGCCCAGAACGTGACACATCGCTGGAATCAGGATCTCTGCCCCTACGTTATGCTGCTTTCAAATTAGGTGGCAAAATCCAGTTAACAGATTCCTTTTAAGAGTCGTTGCTGCCGGTTCTTGTTTTCTTTTTAGATATATATGTATATAAACTACATATTAACTTTTGAGGGGATTCCCAACTAAAGCTGCCTGAAGAGAATGGCATGGTTATAATTTTTAGTTGCGTACCGGCTTTTGCAGACAGCAGCAGTTAAAAGTTCAGAAAGACTGAACACATGCACAGCAATGTCCAAAACAACGTGCTGTGCATAATTTCTGTCATCTTTAGCAATTCTTTTAATCTTTCTCAAACAGAATCTAATTTGAAATTGGGGTAGTATGCATATACCCTTACACAAACCTGGGGGAGACGTTCTTCATGGGGACGGGATGATAATACCAATGTTAGTTGTGTTTCCATCAGCTCATGTAAGCGAGCACCCGTCTACCTTGTATGTAGTCAATTGGCGGCCATTAACATGGGGGATCTAATTGTCTGAATGCAACCGTATTGAGAGCTTTATGGTGTATTGCCGGTCTCAACCACAGCAATAAAGTACTGTGTATATATTACCGGCAATTTGTAAAAACAGGCATTCTATAGAATACCTAGGCAATGTATACAATGCTGGAAATGGGTCGTCAAAGTATGAAATACATGAGATGTTCATACTTTTCCTAGTCAATCTATAGAATACCTAAATGACAAAGAGGCAGAGTGTAGAATACTACAGGGGTGATCTGTCCAAAAGTAGGGGGACAGAGCAGGCAGCAGCGGATCTGTGACACTGGCTCAGTTACCCTTAGCATTAAAATGCCATTCTAGCCTCCTGTGCTGCAACAAATAGTCAGAAATGACAATTTGGACTCCTTTATTTCCCAGCAAAGATATCCTGTTGTTAATTTTACATTTCTTCTTTCACGTTTTTGACTGTTTGTTACTAAAGACTGAGGAATGACACTTCTGTTTCTTTGTGTTTTTCCCAGTAATGATATCCTGTTCATTTAGGATTTCTTCTTTCATTAGTTTTTTTGACTGTTTGTTACTAAAGACTTTTCCAATCTGGGCATTATATCAGACTTTGCCTGAGCAGTTCTTGTCATTCCTTATAATACCTAGACATTTTATGTAATGCCAGGGAAAGTATAGAACAACGCAGATATTCCATACCTTACCTGAAAACGACAGGGATTGTATACATTGCCTAGGTATTCTATAGAATGACGGGTTTCCATACATTGCCTGTAACACATACACTTGGCATACGGCGGTGACCTTTCTGGTACATGGTAATCTTTTGAGAACGCAGCACTGAGTCCTTTCCGTTAGAAAACCGAGAATGGAGGCACCGACCTAGAACCCCCCCCCCAGGGTTCATGATAAACTCCCTCCCCACTTTTTGTTCACCTTTAAATTTAATTGGCATGAAACCATATTTTATATTTTCTTCTGCTCTAAATCTGGGATAAGTTTTATTTTCTTAAGCAGCTCTATGATGCCATGGAACTAATACTAATGCCCTCTCCAATTATCTGGTACATTTTTCCTAATTTTCGATTTTCTTTGCAGAGTTCATTGAAGGAGTGTCCCAGTTCAGCGTGAAGGGTGACAAGGAACAGAAGCTGAGGTGTAAGTGCTTGCCACATTTGTATGGTCCCAGGCGCAATTACCTACTGCAGCTCCACCTCTGTAAGAGGTCATTTGGAGGGTCCATCTTGTTTCCGGTCACTGTATTAAAAAAAAAAACCAAAAAAACCCAAAAAACCTTTTATAAGGATTAGAACATTTTCTTTTCCACCTGAAATCTCCTCTGGTCAGCAAGCTACTTCTTGATATGGCAGTTCATTAATGTGAATTGCATTCCGGTATACAACTGGGGGTGACAGGAAGCAGATCGTAATGGACCCTTTGAGAGGGTGCTTCCATTCCAGTAAGTGATGGTATAGTGTTAGGATACTACACCCCAAAGACCCAAGACCTCCTCTGATCCTTGAACTGAAGGGGCTTTTCCTTTTTTCTTCTGCCTTTTCCTGGATACCTGTTGCGCTGAGCCTCCACATCAGCTCATTTTCGGGAGCTTAGGGAAATCAGACAATAAAAGTCGGGTTATGCCATCTAATGATTCACACCTAACCATATGCCATCACTTAGGAAGACCCCTTGAATTTGATCATATTTTGCTTAACTGCCTTAATTTTTTCATAATATTCCCCCCTCTCCGCCTCAGATTTGGTTCTTGCTTTTACCATTCATTTTGGTCAGTCTGAGCCAGTTGTCTGTGCGACCATGATACTACAGTTTCCATAACCCTTGTATGCGGTCAGGGTTGTATCACCTCCTGTAATCTGATGTCCTGCACTTACTAGTTAAAAGCTTTGCAAATAAGAGGATAAAAAGCCTCCTGTAAACACTGCACCTAGAGATCACTTTTGTGACATATTTTGGTCTATAAGCAAAAGCCTTGTAACTTTGAGGTTGGCCACTACTTTTTTTCTTTCTATTGGTAGCCTAAACTTTGGGTAGGCCGTCAGTCTCTGGTGGTAGTTTAGCACCACCACTGATGACCTGTTACCGGCGGCCGGATGTTATTGGATGATGCTAGAACTCAACAGACCTCTATCGAGGCTGCAGCTGGATAATAGAGATCCACCTACCATTCATTGGCATACGGGGTGGATCTGCAGCACCTGACTGTGGCCTCTATAGTAATGACAACGCAGATGTTTCTACATCATCCAGTAACAGCTGATCGGCGGTGGGTGCCAGGTATCTCACTCCTACCAATCAGATATGGATGGCCTAGCCAACGGATGGGTCATCAGTAAAGTAGGGGCTAGCCTCTTTAATGTAGGATTATTTCTTTTTTCCATTTCAATCATTTTGCGTAAGGTGATGGTACGCAGGAGTCACGTAATGTCCTCGTTTCTCCACAGTTGCTTTCCGTATATATGACATGGATAAGGATGGCTACATCTCCAACGGCGAGCTCTTCCAAGTATTGAAGATGATGGTGGGAAACAATCTGAAAGACACCCAGCTACAGCAGATAGTAGACAAAACGATTATCAACGCAGATAAAGATGGAGACGGCAGAATATCTTTCGAAGAGTTTTGTGCTGTAAGTTGAGCTCCATATCTGCTCGCTGCGGTAAACCTAGATATAAGCGGCATGTCCATTTAACTGATGATTGAGCGGGTGCGAGCGATCCTGGAGATGTTCTCTGCTGGAATTTTCAGCGTCTCTGATTTCAGGCATCAGGCTTAAGTGACTTGGTTACAAAATGTTGGGAGTAAAAATAAAGGATCTCTTTGCTTTTAACTACTACTATCCTCACCCCTACAAGTAGTGGCCTCCAAACGAAGTCTTACCTTGGGAAACCAGATCAGGCGAGGACATCTGTAAAATTGTGAGCCCTGGGATTTGCTTATTAATGTGAAACTTTTATATTTTAATAATCCAGGTCAAGGCTCTGAACATTCTGCCCTCGTTATCTTTTATGAAGGAGCTTTGCAGAATAGGACACCACACATTATACAATAACCATGATGCCTCGAAGCATTTGCCTTTTTTTTTTTTTTTTTATAAGATTTCATGTGTCCACAATTTAACGGGTCGTTTTCTGATGATCTCTAGTTATCTACTGTTTATTCCCTGAGACGTTTACCTTGTTTAGATTAACCCGTGTAATGGATCGCCAACAAATATGGTTGGGAAAAAACAGTCTTTGGTTCCATGTTATTGCCAGTAATTGAACTCTGATTAGTGAGATATTCTGCAATATCGATTACACAGTTTGTGTCTGATCATACAGGGTCTGATAATACCACATCTCCTGGGCAGGGGAGGAAGTATAAAAGTATATGGGATCGTACATGATTCTTTTTGTGAGGTAAAACATTTCCCTGCCTCAAAGAATTATTGTGATCCCGTGTTGTAATGTCTGTTCTTCTCTTGCCCAGATAATGTGGTATGGTCAGAGCATGTCCCTGTAAGGTCAGACACTGTCATTACACAGTACACAGCAGGGGAACCTATACTACTCACAAAATGTTATTGATATTTGGCTTTAGGGTGAAATTTTATGTGAACCGGAAAACATTCACGCAACAGTGATACTTTATCATGAAAACGGGGAATTTATAAGTAGAAGCATACAGTGGGGATTTGCTCATCTCGAGCAATTCTATTGAAACAAAAGCCACCAACAGTGGTGGGTATACCCCCCAAAATTTCAGTGTTTCAGTAACTTGTCATGTGGCCTCCAGCATCAATTACAGCTGACAATGATGTTTCCTGCTGTTCACAAGTCAAGTTAATGTCTACTGACACATCCCACTCTTCTTGAAGGGAAGCCCTCTGGTAAATGGTTTTCTGAGGTACAGAGTTACGAGCCTCTACACAGTGACTCTGCTGGTCCCATAGGTATTATATGGGATTCGGATCTGGAGAAAGTGCAGGCCACTCCATTTAAGGTACCACAGTCTCCAGTAGCCGTTCCCTAATGAGGTGACCTCGATGAGCTGGAGAATTGTCCACGAAGATGAAATAAGGCCTATGTTGTTCATGCAGAGGAATAATGACTGGATCAATGATGATATTCCAGTAGTAGGGGCTGTCACTGTACGATTCACAAAGTGTTAGGCAGTTCTGTAATGACTAGACACACAGGCCCACACTGTAACACCACCAAAAGCTCGTCTGGTGACAACAGTGGCTGATACACAGCGCTCTCCTTGATGTCTCCAACATAATTAGTGGCCATCATGTCTGCTCCGCTTGAATAGACTTTTATCAGTGAACAGCACTGAGGCCCACTGGTCCCTCTCC
Organism: Anomaloglossus baeobatrachus; assembly: GCF_048569485.1. Classification (NCBI taxonomy): domain Eukaryota; kingdom Metazoa; phylum Chordata; class Amphibia; order Anura; family Aromobatidae; genus Anomaloglossus; species Anomaloglossus baeobatrachus. The sequence continues at coordinate 78,148,436 of NC_134355.1, read as the reverse complement.
AGCATAGATGATGCCTGTGCCTGGTGGTGTGGTCAGGTACCTTGCAGGTATCTAGTACGCAGACCATGCTGATGCAAACTGTTTTGAATCGTCTGACGTGTCTCTTGGGTGCCTCTCAGCTCCCATAAATGTGCCTAGAATTGTGTGGCATTAATCATCCACTTCCGAAGGGCATTGTTGACAATGAAGCGGTCATCAGTGTGGGATGTGGCCAAAGGACTTTCTCTTCTATGCCTTTTTGTGAGTCTTCCAGTCTCTCTGTATCTCTTTACAACCTGATGACACTCTAAGCTCAGTGGCCACTTCCATCTTAGAACATCCTTCTTAACGCCTCGCAATGGTGCGGTACTGCTGATCAATTGTTAGGTGTCCATCTAGGTTCCATGATGTCAAAATAAAAACAGCATGATGAGGGAGGAGGACGGTTTAATACCAATTCCAATGGAGTCCTTAACTTTATTGGGTGATTAAATGGATCAAACACCAGTTGTGAATTTTACCATTAAGCTCCTTGTTGAATAAAAGCAAAAAGTACTGAAACATTGAACAGTTGGACATGTGCATCCAAAAGGGTAGAGAAGATCACATTAAGTTCACTCGAAAAGGTTAGAGGGCATTTTAGGATCATCCTGAAAATTCACCTGAAAGCCAAATATCCCTAACTTTGTGAGTAGTGTATATGAGATTAAGGGGTACTTTGCACACTACGACATCGCAGCTGCGATGTCGGTGGGGTCAAACCGAAAGTGACGCACATCCGGCGTCGCTGTCGACATCTGAGTTTGTAAATCGTTTTTGATACGATTAACGAGCGCAAAAGTGTAAAAATCGTATAATCGGTGTAGTGTCGGTCATTTCAATAATGTCACGGCAGTGACGGTACGATGTTGTTCCTCGTTCCTGCGGCAGCACACATCGCTGTGTGAGAAGCCACAGGAGGGAGGAACATCTCCTTACCTGCCTCCCGCGGCTCACGCCGGCTATGCGGTGGGCGGGATGTTTACGTCCCGCTCATCTTCACCTCCCCTCTGCTTCTATTGGACGGCCGGCCGTGTGACGTCGCTGTGACGCCGCACGACCCACCCCCTTAGGAAGGAGGCGGTTCGCTGGCCAGAGCGACGTCGCAGGGCAGGTGAGTGCATGTGAAGCTGCCGTAGCAATAATGTTCGCTACGGCAGCGATCACAAGATATCGCAGCTGCGATGGGGGCGGGGGGACTATTATTATTATTTATTATTATAGCGCCATCAATTCCATGGCGCTTTACATGTGAAAGAGGTATACTACATAATAGGGACAAGTACAATAATCATAAACAGTACAAGACACAGACAGGTACAGGAGGAGATAGGTCCCTGCCCGCGAGGGCTCACAGTCTACAAGTCGACTATCGCGCTCGGCATTGCTACCATCGGCTTGCGATGTCGTAGTGTGCACAGTACCCCTTAGTCTACACAGGAACATGTTTTGTAAAACGCATCCAATTGTGACTTACTATTCCAAAATCTGTTGATTGAAATGAACTTTGTGGCAGAGCTCCTGTAAAGAATGTTTAAAATGTCTCAAACAATGAGTGTGTTGTGATGGTTTTTCTTGTGCTTTGTCATACAGGTGGTAGGAGGTTTAGATATCCACAAAAAGATGGTGGTGGACGTGTGACTCCTCCAAGCAGCACCCGACACTCCTGCTTTCTTCTCCATCTCTGAAGATCTGCTCAAGACGTCCAGCAACCGCTCTCTGTGTATTTTAAATGGAAGTATTTTTCTCTGTGAAGCCACATTTTCCAACACGAGCCTCATGAAGCCAACTTAAGTGTTATTGAACTTTGTAACTCTCTCAATAACTCAGTGTAGCACTTTATAGTCTGAAGGACAGCGCAATGGGGAAGAGCGTATCGGCGTGACGGAGAAAAACAAGGGAGTTGGCTTATTTTTTTAATTTATATATATATTTTTTTTCTTTTCGTCTTTTCTAACCAGGAGAATATAAATGGCTTTCTACGTAGTAATTAGGTGGGCTTTAAATTGAGTTACTTGAGTAAAGAAAACAAACCTAGAGTAAAAAATAAAATAAGTGCCAAGCAGAACATAAGCCGCTCAATACCTACATCTAAATCCTTACTTTTATTTCACACTGTTTTATATATATATTTGGTAGAAAAATGTATACTTTTCTGCTGGGTGTCTGGTCAGTGTGTATTGTTTCTTGTAATATAAGTCCCCCACCCATTATCTTTAAAGGTTTTTGTACATTAACTGGTTGAACAGTTTCTTCCTGTTAATCTACTTTACACTTTTGACTTTTTTTTTTTTTTTATTTCGACAGGAAATGTGTTTTTTTAATTTATACATGTTTAATATATTACCAGGGACTGTGTCTCTTGCTTCTTAAAACCTAGTCGAATGTTACTGCCAAGAAGAACCCTTTCTAACGCATCTAGCAATCCTGCTGTTATATAGTTGCCGAAGCAAAGCCACCACCTCGTTATGGCGGGTAACTGGTACACCCTACGATGCCCGGTATCCGAAACAAATAAAGTCAAAGTTGAGAATTGGGAACTAAATCCGCCAATTGAATAGAACAAACTACTGCAGGCAGCACAACTGGTAATATTGAAATGGATATATGTATATCGGCTGTAGGAGAGGATATCTGCATTTCCGTAATCCTTGTGAAATGAAGCTATATTGTCTAGTCTGTTCTTAGTTACTACACCGTGTGATATAAAAGTAGAGGCATACATACATATTTTTTTTTTTTCTTTTTCTGCTGTGGTACTGTTGGCTGCATATATATACACACACACACGCTTACATAGAATATTTTGAATCTCACCCACGGTCGTTTTCTATCGGGTCTGACGAATTATTCAAAAATTAAATTGCGGGGGGGTGGGATAGGGGTTGGGGTGGAGTGTCTGCCTGCCATAGCTGCTGTTCCTTCAACTGAGTGCTGCACATCATGGGCTCTGTCTGTGCGAGAGAAATCGAGGTGCTTGGTGTCCTTGCATGACATGGAGTTTTGCATGTAGATCGATTTTTTTTAAATGTTCCTCTTGTTTACATAATTTGCATTATATATAAATATATATAAATATAAAAGAAATGTTGCCAAACTTTGGTACATGTTGATGTTAACAATAAAAAAAAATCTCCATTTCATGTAAGTTTTATTTTTATTTTTTTTCCTCCGGATCAGTCTGTGGTTCATTATCCCAGCCAGTGGTCTTCTGTTCCAGTGTCAGCTGCCATGTGCTCTGCGCTTCAAGGGGGATAGTCTTTTTGTGATTTTTTTTTTTGTATATACATTGTGTTAAACTGAACATTTTAGCATATGCTTTCTATTTCTAATGCTTGTGCATATCTTGGCTGACATTAAATTAGCAATCCGTTCCTTTTATTGGAGATTTTTTTTTTCTTTTCTTACGTTTGCGTGGGGAAATGGTTAATGTTGAATGTTTTATTCCCTCTGCATGCTATATAAATTGTAGGAAATTAGACTTCATACTGTATGAATAAAGAAATGGAACTTGTTACTTGCTTTCTGGCCTCCTCTTATTTGAAGTGTCTAATATTTCTCTTTTCAAAGTACTGTTTTGTCTTGTGTTTTACTACTTTTAGGCTATGTGCACACGTGAGATTAAACCTGCGGAAAATCCGTGGATTTTCTGGATTTACCAGATAAATCTGCAGGTTTCAGCATGTACAGACACTCCCCATGTTATCCTATGGGACATGGGGAGTGCTGTGTCCATGCTGCGGATAAGTGCGGCTGCGGATGTCCCGCAGCGGCACGTACCGTATTTTTCGGACTATAAGACGCACCCTGGTTTTAGAGGAGGAAAATAGGAAAATAAAATTTTAAGCAAAAAATGTGGTCATGACACAGTTAAGGGGCGAGGATCTGCTGCCTACACTGTTATGGGGGTAATGTCCCCAAATTCTCTACTAAGGTGCCGTATCCTGGTAATGATCCTCCTGCCTTGTATATACAGTATGTGTCCCTCATCCTGCTATATACCGTCATCCTGCCATATGGCCGCATCCTGCTATATACTAGCATATGGCCACATCCTGCTATATAACCCATCCTGCTCAGATTATGACCCCATCCTGCTCAGATTATGACCCCATCCTGCTCAGATTATGACCCCATCCTGCTCAGATTATGACCCCATCCTGCTCAGATTATGACCCCATCCTGCTCAGATTATGACCCCATCCTGCTCAGATTATGACCCCATCCTGCTCAGATTATGACCCCATCCTGCTCAGATTATGACCCCATCCTGCTCAGATTATGACCCCATCCTGCTCAGATTATGACCCCATCCTGCTCAGATTATGACCCCATCCTGCTCAGATTATGACCCCATCCTGCTCAGATTATGACCCCATCCTGCTCAGATTATACCCCCATCCTGGTGTATGGCCGAATCCTGTGGCACATAAAAAAAATAAACGTTCATACTCACCTCAGCTCACCTTACTCCCTGCAGCATCACTCGTCCTCCGGTCTGTGTCAGCGGCAGCGCCGCTGAGTGGTGCCGTCCCCGTTACCCTGCTGCATCGCGATCATCTGTGTCTGTGGCGGCTGCGTGTGGACACGTGCGCACAGCGATGACGTCATCGCTGTGCGCGCCGCTAGTCTCCACCCAGCCGACGGCACAGGAGATGATCGCGATACAGCAAGGTAACGGGGATGGCTCCACTCAGCGGCGCTGCCGCTGACACAGACGGGAGAACGAACGATGCTGCAGGGGAACGGTGAGTACTGTACACTGATTCACTGCACCCCGCGCTGATGATGATGCACGGGGAGCAGTGAATACAGCCGCACATGATCACTCCAGGCCGTAGTTGTCAGGGGTGATCATGCGGGCCGGCTGTTTATCCCCCGCCCATCATCCCGCCCACCTGTCAGTGCCTGCTTCAGCGCTGAGGGATGATGGGCGGGGGATGGGCGTGCATATTAAATGAGCGGGTCCCCGTGGTCACGGCAGGCTGCTACAGCCTGCTCGTGTCCCCGATGACCCGCTGTACCGCAGCACCCTCATTCCCCGCAGCCACATTCAGACCATAAGACGCACCCCCCACTTTCCCCCAACATTTGGGGGAAAAAAGTGCGTCTTATGGTCTGAAAAATACGGTAATTGCATGTCAATTATTCCTGCGGAATTCCAGGCCCTCCACTATGGAGATACAGGGCGGGACTTCTGCAGGTAAGCCACATGAATGTCCGCAAGTTTTCCGCAGCTATTTCGCTGTAATGCCGCAGCTAAAAATAGCTGCGGATTCCGGCGAGCAGCTGCGGGAAACCTGCGGACGTACCTGCAGCTATATCCACAGGTACAAACTGTAGTGGGCACATCGCCTTAGGCCCTGTGCGCACGCTGCGGATTTACTGCAGATTTTAGTGCGGATTTGCCGCAGAAAATGTGTCTAATATTTCTGCAGCCATTTCCCCAGCAAAACCTAATGGGTATAAAAAAAATGCTATGCGCACACTGTTTTTTTTTTTTTTTATTATACCTGGGGATTTACCCGCTGAATTTCCGCTGCGGAATTTAATCTACATGTCACTTCTTTTCTGCAGGTACCTGCAGTTTTTGCCATAGATATGGTAAAAATCCGCAGGGACCAACCCGTGGGGAAAAAACGTGGGTGCAAATTTTTCTTAATAAAAGTCCATTTTCTAGTGCGCACATAGCCTTACAGATGGATTACAGCCTTGTCTAGACCCCATGGGGCCCACGTGGCCATATATGGTCCCTGTGTGTAGTAGCCCTGCCTCAGGTAGACACCACTTTACAAGTGCATCTCCCAAAAGTTAATTTATTTCAGTATTTCAATATAAAAAGGGAAACGCATATATTATATAGTCATTACACACAGTGATCTTTTTCACGTGTTTATTTCTATTAATGTTGATGATTATGGCTTACAGCCAATGAAAGCCCAAGTCATTATCTAAGAAAATTTAGAATAATTACCACAAAACACCTGCAAAGGCTTCTTAAGCATTTAAAATGGTCCCTTAGTTAAGTTCAGTAGGCTTAAACAATCATGGGGAAGACTGCTGACTTGACAGATGTCCAGAAGGCAGTCACTGACCCACTCCACAAGGAGGGTAAGCCACAAAAGGTCATTGCTAAAGAAGCTGGTTTTTCCGAGTGCTGTATCCAAACATATTAATAGAAAGTTGAGTGGAAGGAAAAAGTGTGGTAGAAAAAGGTGCACAAGGAACTGGGATAACCGCAGCCTTGATAGGATTGTTAAGAAAATTCAAAAATTTGGGGGAGATTTACAAGGAGTGGACACTGCTGGGGTCAGTGCTTCAAGAGCCACCACACAGACATATCTAGGACATGGGCTACAAGTGTCACATTCCTTGTGTCAAGCCATTCATGACCAATAGACAACACTAGAAGCGCCTTACCTGAGCCAAGGAGAAAAAGAGCTGGACTGTTGCTCAGTGGTCCAAGATGTTGTTTTCAGATGAAATTAAATTTTGCATTTCATTTGGAAATCCAGGTCCCAGAGTCTGGAGGAAGAGTGGAGAGGCCACATTCCAAGCTGCTGAGGTCTAGTGTGAAGTTTCCACAATCAGTGATGGTTTGGGGAGCCATGTCATCTGCTGGTGTAGCTCCACTGTGTTTTATCAAGACCAAAGTCAGCGCAGCCATCTACCAGGAAATGTTAGAGCACTTCATGCTTCCCTCTGTCGACAAGCTTTTTAGAGATGAAAATTTCATTTTCCAGCAGGACTTGGCACCTGCCCACACTGCCAAAAGTACCAATACCTGGTGTAATAACCACAGTATCACTGTGCTTGATTGGCCAGCAAACTCGCTTGACCTGAACCCTATAGAGAATCTATGTGGTATTGTCAAGAGGAAGATGAGCGACACCAGACCCAACAATGCAGACGAGCTGAAGGCTGCTATCAAAGCCACCTGGGCTTCCATAACACTTCAGCAGTGCCACAGGCTGATCGCCTCCATGCCACACCGCATTGATGCAGTAATTCAGTCAAAAGGAGCCCCGACGAGGCATTTACTGTTCAGACTTTTCATTTGGTGCCAACATTTCTGAACGTAAAATCTTTTTTACAGTTGGTCTTATATAATCTAATTTTCTGAGATAATGACTTTTAGGTTTTCATTGGCTGTAAGCCATAATCATCAACATTAACATAAATAAATACTTGAAATAGATCCCTCTGTGTAATGACTCTATATAATATATAGGAATAGATCCCACTGTGTGTAATGACTCTATATAATACATAGAAATAGATCCTCTGTGTGTAATGACTCCATAATATATAGTGATAGATCACTCTGTGTGTAATGATTCTATAAAATATATAGGAATAGATCAGTGTGTGTAATGACTATATAATATATAGGAATAGATCAGTGTGTGTGTAATGACTATATAATATATAGGAATAGATCACTGTGTGTAATGACTATATAATATATAGGAATAGATCACTGTGTGTAATGTCTATATAATATATAGGAATAGATCACTGTGTGTAATGTCTATATAATATATAGGAATAGATCCTCTGTGTGTAATGATTCTATAAAATATATAGGAATAGATCAGTGTGTGTAATGATTCTATAAAATATATAGGAATAGATCAGTGTGTGTAATGACTATATAATATATAGGAATAGATCACCCTGTATGTAATGACTCTAATATATAGGAATAAATCACTGTGTGTAATGACTAATATATAGGAATAGATCACTGTGTGTGTGACTATATAATATATAGGAATAGATCACTGTGTGTGTGACTATATAATATATAGGAATAGATCACTATTGGATTAATGAAATTAACTTTTTGAGGATATTCTAATTTATTGAGATGCACCTGTACCTTTTATGTAAACCAGAGGCAAGGAATGTTTTGGTTTTTTTTTTTAGGGCCAATGATAATTTGGATATTTATAGCATTATTTGCCGCCATTAAAATTTAAACTTAAAAACTGGCCTGCTAGATTTGGTCAAACAAAGGGAATTTGTTACCAGGTTTTAGCTCCCCCATCTGAGAGCAGCATAAGGTAGAGACAGACCCTGATTCCAGCAATGTGTCACTTACTGAGCTGTTTGCTGTCATTTTGATAAAAATGTTTTCTCTGCTGCAGATCTAGCAGTTATACAGAGCTCATGAATATTCTGGACTACCTGCAGCACGCGAAGTAGTTATCTAATGATGATTTACTGCTGATTAAACAGTGATTTTATTAAAATTACAGTAAGCAGCCCAGTTAGTGACACAGGGTCTCTCTTCCTTCATCATGCTGCCCCCTGCATTAGATGGCAAAACCCTGGTGACAGATTCCCTTTTAACGTAATGGCTTGAAAAAGATGCTGCCAGCACCTCAAGCACTGCAACCCCCAGATATCTGCCCAGGGGCTAGAGAAAATGAAAACAAGTGGGGAACCTGTGGCCTGCAATGTCAAGAAACTGCTTTCTCACAGCATGGCATTTGTCATGAACAGCCGGGGAAGTCGCTCAGAAATCTGCAGCTGTTCACTGATTTGTCACAACCACGACTACTCTCTAGCGCCCCCTTGTGTGCAGGCCACTTCTGGTACTGCAGGACAATGCATAAGATGAGGCTGCTGAGCTGATGATGCCAAATATTGGCGGTCTCACAGCAAGGGTAAATGTATATATCACCGATTCCCGCTAATGGAATATATATATATATATATATATATATATATATATATATATATATATATATATATATATATATATATATATATATATAAAATAATATATTACACACCCCTTTGAACCCTTAATGATGGCACTCCAATACTTTTCCGGGATAGCTGGGGACCCGTTTCAGATAGCATAAGGCCCTTCAGGTTTATTGGATTCGTATATAAAGCATGAGGAAAGAACTATTACATTTTTATATATTTAATCCGAAAATAGGCAGTGTTTAAAAAAATATATAAGAATTTACAAAAGGGAACAATACAAATACAGCATAGTCAGTTACATAAAATAAAAGGTATAAAATGTGAAACTTACTAAGCTTGTGCCATAGACGTGGTGTCTACTTAGGGAGGGACTCCAAGAGAAGAAGATGGTAGAAGAATGGCCAGCATCACCCTTCATGATGCCCTCCAAGTACTGACTGAGCCCCCCAGACAGGAGTTGTCTCTTATGCCCTAGGTGACCCCCCCCCCTTCTCTGTGACATCATTTTACAATCTCTTGTGGGCTGTGCTGTGATGTTCACAAAGTTCCATAATTCTAGGGTTTTTCATATCTTTGCCCCTGGGCCACACAGGTGAAAGATAGTAGCGTCATATTTTATATCGAGTTTACAGTTACATTGATACCAAACACAACGCCTCTAGTACAATTTCCTGGCCAATACTAATTTGTCGTGATTCCGGCGATCTCCCAGTGGAACTAGATGGTGCGCTGGGTTCCGCACGACACAGGGATTCTGGCAATATGTTTGTCATTTTTCTAGCATTAACGCAGCGCTTAAAACCTGCTTTGGATGTTTTCCTGCCAATAGCACAAAGGATTGTCTTTCTCTGCAGTTTTGCTTTCTGTAGATATACCATCACCCATGTCATAAATACGTTAAACTTCCAGGCCGATCAGATAATCGTCATGACGATCTGTGGCTGATGGTGGAAACAAGGGGGGGTGACGGCTCTTCCACAGTTTTACATGACACCTCCCCCTTTTTGAGGTAGCATGGGAGATTGGCAAATCAATAGTCTCCTAAGCCTACCTCGCTGGCATCACCCTGCCGGGACAACCCGTCAGCGTTGCCATGCTCAACACCCTTCCTGTGTTGAATGGTAAAATCATACTGCTATAGTGCCAAGCTCCACCGCAGTAGCTTACCATTGTCACCGGCCACCTGGTGTAGCCAGCTGAGAGGGTTGTAGTCTGTTACTATGGTGAAGTTGCGTCCATATAGGTAGGGCTGCAGCTTCCGCAAGGCCCACACTAAAGCGAGGCACTCCTTCTCCACAGTGGCGTAGGCCACTTCCCGGGATCAAAGCTTGCGGCTGAGAAACACAACCGGATGCTCTTCTCCCTTCCCATTTATCTGGCTGAGTACTGCACCCAGGCCATATGCACTGGTATCTGTCTGAACTATGAACCGTCGGGTGAAGGCTGGAGCTTGTAGGATTGGGGAATTGGCGAGGGTAGCTTTCAGTGCTCTGAAGGACCGTTCACAGTCATCTGTCCAGGTGACTACTTGCGGTAGCTTCTTTTTGGTGAGGTCCGTCAATGGGATTCATGGACCACTACAGGAGCAGTACGTGGTCCAGAAGCTGAAGCGGGAGGAGCAGGAGAACGGGCTGTACAAAGTCCGCTGGAGCGCCTTCACCTTCAACTGGCTCATTATGACCGTGAAGGGCACCAATTAGAATAAAGGCTCAAGTTATAAACAGTTCCGGATAGATAGAGGATGGCATCTACACCCTGTTTGGTTCAAAGCTGCAATAAAAAAAAAAAAGCAACATGGGGGCATGAAATTTCAGAAATCCAGTCTACATTACTGGATCTGGAAAGTGTAGAATTTTTTTTTTTTAACCCTTGCAGCATTTGGCTTTTTTCAGGACTTTGATATTAATGGTCTGTCCAAGATAAAGCGCTGAAGATCAGTGCTGATACTTGGCGCACCCATGATCAGCTGTTTGAGACTGATGTAGACACAATTCCGAGCTCTGGCTATCAATGACAAAATTCTGGGGAAAAAAAAACCTTTTTAAAGCACAAAATTATTTTGTATCAATATAAAAAAAAAATGAAACTTTATACAGAGCATATAATTCAGACGGGAAACAAGCGTTGTGTGCACTTAGCCTTAAGTGTTTCTGCAGTAGTGACCCTATACTACAGTTAGGTCCAGAAATATTTGGACAGTGACACAAGTTTGTTATTTTAGCTGTTTATAAAAACATGTTCAGAAATACAATTATATATATAATATGGGCTGAAAGTGCACACTCCCAGCTGCAATATGAGAGTTTTCACATCCAAATCGGAGAAAGGGTTTAGGAATCATAGCTCTGTAATGCATAGCCTCCTCTTTTTAAAGGGACCAAAAGTAATTGGACAAGGGACTCTAAGGACTGCAATTAACTCTGAAGGCGTCTCCCTCGTTAACCTGTAATCAATGAAGTAGTTAAAAGGTCTGGGGTTGATTACAGGTGTGTAGTTTTGCATTTGGAAGCTGTTGCTGTGACCAGACAACATGCGGTCTAAGGAACTCTCAATTGAGGTGAAGCAGAACATCCTGAGGCTGAAAAAAAAGAAAACATCCATCAGAGAGATAGCAGACATGCTTGGAGTAGCAAAATCAACAGTCGGATCTATTCTGAGAAAAAAGGAATTGACTGGTGACCTTGGAAACTCAAAAAGGCCTGGGCGTCCACGGATGACAACAGTGGTGGATGATCGCCGCATACTTTCTTTGGTGAAGAAGAACCCGTTCACAACATCAACTGAAGTCCAGAACACTCTCAGTGAAGTAGGTGTATCTGTCTCTAAGTCAACAGTAAAGAGAAGACTCCATGAAAGTAAATACAAAGGGTTCACATCTAGATGCAAACCATTCATCAATTCCAAAAATAGACAGGCCAGAGTTAAATTTGCTGAAAAACACCTCATGAAGCCAGCTCAGTTCTGGAAAAGTATTCTATGGACAGATGAGACAAAGATCAACCTGTACCAGAATGATGGGAAGAAAAAAGTTTGGAGAAGAAAGGGAACGGCAAATGATCCAAGGCACACCACATCCTCTGTAAAATATGGTGGAGGCAACGTGATGGCATGGGCATGCATGGCTTTCAATGGCACTGGGTCACTTGTGTTTATTGATGACATAACAGCAGACAAGAGTAGCCAGATGAATTCTGAAGTGTACCGGGATATACTTTCAGCCCAGATTCAGCCAAATGCCGCAAAGTTGATCGGACGGCGCTTCATAGTACAGATGGACAATGACCCCAAGCATACAGCCAAAGCTACCCAGGAGTTCATGAGTGCAAAAAAGTGGAACATTCTGCAATGGCCAAGTCAATCACCAGATCTTAACCCAATTGAGCATGCATTTCACTTGCTCAAATCCAGACTTAAGACGGAAAGACCCACAAACAAGCAAGACCTGAAGGCTGCGGCTGTAAAGGCCTGGCAAAGCATTAAGAAGGAGGAAACCCAGCGTTTGGTGATGTCCATGGGTTCCAGACTTAAGGCAGTGATTGCCTCCAAAGGATTCGCAACAAAATATTGAAAATAAAAATTTTTTTTTTGGGTTTGGTTTTTTTGTCCAATTACTTTTGACCTCCTAAAATGTGGAGTGTTTGTAAAGAAATGTGTACAATTCCTACAATTTCTATCAGATATTTTTATTCAAACCTTCAAATTAAACGTTACAATCTGCACTTGAATTCTGTTGTAGAGGTTTCATTTCAAATCCAATGTGGTGGCATGCAGAGCCCAACTCGCGAAAATTGTGTCACTGTCCAAATATTTTTGGACCTAACTGTATATATTGCTTCTTCCAGTGGCTGGACTGAGAATACTGAAAAATCCATTGCCTCCTATCAATCTGATAGTCCCATTTTACGGTTTTGTTATGAATTCCTATCATCAGAAAATGACCTGCTGTTTAAACAATATTAAAAAAAAACTTTGGCCATATTTTTTTCCCCCAATTGGCTTTCATAAAAGATTTTAGTTTGGCTTCTACAGGCTTACATCACTGGCTGCAGAACGAGGGTATGGAGAATCTGTGAGTTGGTTCTGACTGCGTTTATATAGCTAGCTGTCTCTTTCTCAACTTCCTACTAATTTTTCACCACAGACCACATCAAAGTTTATCTGAACTTTGATGTGGTCATACATCAGCTGCAAGGTGCTCAGAAATAAGACAGATCTTGGTTATAAACTCCTTGTCAGAGCAAGCTCCCCGATAGTTACTTCAAAGGTCCTATAAAAGCCAAACTGCAAATTTTTTAATGGAATTACAAAACAGATTAAATCCACTGCATAGTCACAGAACTTGCTTACTGCACTATCCCAGAGAAGTCATAATTTATTTTTTCCTTTCGCCACGACAGCACCCACGAGAGAATGATCCGCCCCCTTCAGGACAGGAAACCTACAGATAAAAAGGGGCGGTCCCCCTCCCTCATCAGTTGGTTTCCTGTTCTGAAAGGATCGGAACCTACCATACCTGGGTCTAGGAGTCCGTGCGGTGTCTAAGGGAACGGCGGAGCTCAGGATTCCAGAAGCACGGTCGGTGGAGCTCCCCTCGTGGACTCCATCCTCCGGTGCACCCCGTCCTCTTTCCCTAGGCTAGGCCTTGTCCTCCGGGGAAATGACGCCTGCAGGACCGCGCCGGTAAGTAGGCTGTTCGTGGTATAACGGTGACTCTCCCTGTGCTGCGTGGTTTCCAGCTCCTTCCGGGTTGCGGAGCATGTGCAGGGGGCGTGTCTGAGAACTGCCACGTCAGCTCACGCGCGAATTCCTGCAGGGACCCGGAAGTGAACGGACACTTCCGGGGGAACGGATGGCTTGGAGACTCGTGGATTCCTCCTGACAGTACAACGTGTCTGGGACTTGCGGTAATCAACTGGCCGGTGAGTTGCTGTGTGCGGTGAGTCTGGCGCTTCCCCTGCACCACGTGCTTACAGTAACGTGTACGCGCGCGGGGGGGCGTGTCCGGGACTTCCTGCGTCAGCGCTCGTTGCCACAGCGTGACCGGAGCTGCAGGAGTAGTTGGGGAGCGCACAGCTTAAGAAGCGGACTTCCTTTCTATTAGAAGCTTCTACAAATCGAGTGATGGGAAGTCCCCGCGCCTCCCCATCCCAGGACACTTCTCCGTCCAGGGATGCTGGACGTAAAGACTCAAGTGACACCAGGAGTTCCACGGGTCGTAAGAGGACCGAGGACTCTGCATCCTCCAAGGACCGGACAAATCGTTCGTCCCCTCCTCCAAAGCCGGTATCCGTTCTTTTTCCTGATATGGGTGAGTGAACTTCGTGAATGTTGCCCTATACTGATGTTCCCTTCCGGTTCTGTTCCAGGGCCCTAAGAAAAGTATCGCTAAAGCTAATAATAAGGAGTGCCCACTGTGTGCCTGTCCCCTCCCAAAGGACTATATGCAGAAACTTTGTAGGTCCTGTATCCAAGCTATTCGGGGGGAGGCTTCAGCTTCTACCAACCCCCCTCCGGATCTCAGGGAACTGATACGTACAGAAATTCAGGCTTCTCTTCAGTCCCTGCACGGGTCTAAGAAAACCAAGAAATCTCACCGCCAGCATGATTCCCCCCCGTCTTCTGACTCAGCTGACAGCCAGAGTGATGCTTCTTCAGCCTCTACCTCATCCTCTTCTGACGAGGCTGGAAAGGCGTGTTTCTCATTGGATGGGATGGACACATTAGTAAAAGCCGTTCGATCAACCATGGGGATTGCAGAAGAAAAAAATCCCCAAATCTGCTGATCATACCTTGTTTGCTGGTCTCACTCAGAAGAAAAGGAAATCCTTTCCTGTAAATGAGGCCCTAAAAACCCTTGTTCGCAAGGAATGGCAGAAACAGGATCATCGTGGGTTTCTCCCGTCTTCTTCAAAACGGAAATACCCCTTTGATGATGCAGACTTGTCCCAATGGTGCAAGGTACCAAAGGTGGATGTAGCAGTAGCAAAATCCTCCAAAAAATCAGCACTACCTTTCGAGGATATGGGATTTCTACGAGACCCTCTAGACCGTAAAGCAGACGCCTTCCTGCGTAAAACCTGGGAAGCCTCTGCAGGGGCGCTGAAACCAGCCATTTCCGCAACATGTACAGCCAGGTCACTTTTAGTCTGGCTAGATACCCTAGACAAGCAGCTTAAGTCAGGTACCTCCAGGGATAAGATTGTTTCCTCGCTACCCTTACTCAAAGACGCGGCTAATTACCTGGCAGATGCTTCTGCTGACTCTGTCCGCCTGGCGGCCCGAGCGGCAGGGTCTTCTAATGCAGCCCGGAGAGCCCTCTGGTTAAAATCGTGGAAAGGGGACACATCCTCAAAATCGAGACTGTGTGCACTTCCCTGTGAGGGTGAGTTCCTCTTTGGTCCACAGCTGGATGACATACTCACCAAGGCGGGTGATAGTAAAAAGGGGTTCCCTAATGCATTTGCTCCTCCTTCTAGGCTCCCGTATCGCAAACGTCGTTTCCAGCCCACACGACCTGATCGCAGGGATAGATCGGACAACCCCGCCTCTGGGTCCAAGGGGGCCCTGTTCGGAAACCCTTCCTTCCGTAGGAAGTTCCCTAAACAATGATGGGGGGGTTCCGGTTGGAGGCAGACTCAGGTTTTTTGCAACCCATTGGAAAACCATCACTTCCAGCTCCTTTATACTGGATTTGATTTCTCATGGTCTCCGGCTAGAATTCACTTCCCTCCCTCCTCAATTGTATTGTCTTACACCCACTAGGAGGTCGGAGGTTCAACATAGCGCACTGGTGTCGGCAGTCCTCACTCTGGTGGAAAAACGGGTTCTTACGCCAGTCCCATTTCATGAGAGGGGCCGTGGGTTTTACTCCCCTCTTTTCTTAGTGCCAAAGCCTGATGGATCGTTTCGGACCATAATTAATTTACGAAAGCTTAATCTCTTTCTAAAATACCGACGGTTTAAAATGGAATCCCTCCTGACCACCATAAAATTGCTCTACCCTAATTGCTACATGGCGGTCCTTGATCTAAAAGATGCATATTACCACATCCCGGTTCACGCACATTATCAGCAGTACTTCCGGGTAGCACTCTCTATGCACAACTCTGTTCACCATTTCCAATTCACGGCCATGCCCTTCGGCGTTTCACTCGCCCCTCGGATTTTCACTAAAGTAATGGCGGAGGTCACTGCTCACCTTCGCGAGCGACAGACTTTCGTAATCCCTTATCTAGATGACCTACTGGTTGTGGGTAGCACGGTGTCACAATGTTCTCTCCGTCTCCATAATGCTATGTCAACTCTGGGTCGTCTGGGGTGGCTTTTAAATCTCCAAAAATCTAGACTCACGCCCTCAACTTTTCAGTCTTTCCTAGGCATGCTTCTGGATTCTCGTCAACAGCGTTGTTTTCTCCCAGTGGACAAAATAGCGAAAATCCAGAGGATTGTACGACACACACAGAATCACAGATCTCTCTCTCTCCGTTCTGCAATGTCTCTGTTGGGGTCCCTGACCTCCTGTATCCCCGCTGTCCAATGGGCCCAACTTCACTCCAGACAGCTTCAGTGGGAGGTCCTGGCGGCTGCACGATCCCATCCAGGGTCCCTCGATCGTCCTCTGAGATTGACAGACACTACACGTGCGTCCCTGACTTGGTGGCTTCGGGAGGAGAACTTAACCAAGGGGAAAGAATGGCATGTTCACCCCACCAATGTCCTCACGACGGACGCCAGTCCCTGGGGGTGGGGGGCTCACCTGGGGGACTCTATGACCCAAGGTCTTTGGTCCCAGCAAGAATCAACCGAGTCCTCCAACCGGAAAGAACTCATGGCGGTCTCTCAGGCCCTGATGTCGTTTCTTCACCTCCTCAGGGGAACACATGTACGGCTTTGTACGGACAATCAGACGGTGGTTGCATACATCAACCACCAAGGGGGAACGAGGTCGTCTTCCCTCATGTCCACGGCGGTTCAACTATTGGAACTTGCCGAGACTCATCTATTATCCCTCTCTGCAGTACACATCCGAGGGGTGGACAATGTCAAGGCGGATTTTCTCAGCCGTCACACTCTCTATCAGGGAGAATGGGTCTTGCATCGGGAAGTGTTTGCTCAAATCATACAGTACTGGGGCCTCCCGGTTATAGATTTGTTTGCTACCAGAGACAACAGGCAGTTGAAACTGTTTGGGTCCCTGAACAGGGCGGATCGCCCATCGGTACTGGATGCCCTTCAGGTCCCCTGGCAGTACAGCCTTGCTTATGCCTTTCCTCCCATAATTCTTCTACCAACGGTCCTTCGGAAAATCAGGGAAGATCAGGCTCGCATTCTCCTTATCGCTCCCTTCTGGCCCAGACGTCCCTGGTTCTCCCTCCTGAGACAGATGTCAGTGACGGACCCCTGGGTTCTCCCATCCAGACCAGATCTCCTGTCACAGGGGCCTTTCCTGCATCCACGCGTCAAGGGACTCCACTTGACGGCATGGAATTTGAAAGGGCGTTACTAGACTCCCGGGGGTTTTCCGGTCGCCTGGTGGATACCTTGCTGCAGAGTCGAAAACCAGTGACTACCCGTCAGTATGGTCGGGTATGGCAAAGGTTCCTTGTCTCCTTCCCTGATGCCGCACCTTCGGTGGTCCCGATTTCTTCTATTCTGGAGTTTCTCCAGTCTGGGCGAGATCTGGGTCTCTCAGTCAGTACCCTTAAAGTTCATGTGTCGGCTCTGGGCGCCCTTTATAATTCAAATATAGCTGGGGATAAGTGGGTCATGCGGTTCATCAAGGGCTGTGACCGTGGTCAGGCGCTTCGTCTTCCCTGCCCGCCCCCCTGGGATCTCACGCTAGTTCTGGATTCCCTAACCCGTCCACCCTTTGAACCACTCGCCTCGGCGTCTGACAAATTGCTGTCCTTTAAAACATGCCTTTTAGTTGCACTCACTTCGGCCCGTCGTGTTAGCGATCTTCAGGCTCTTTCGGTAGATCCTCCTTTTCTTAGGGTCTTCCCAGATCATATTGTTCTAAGAACAGACCCAGCTTATTTGCCTAAAGTAGCCTCACAGTTTCACCGGAATGCAGAAATCATCCTTCCGTCCTTCTTTCCTGCCCCTTCCACACCGGAGGAATGCCGGTTTCACACACTAGACGTAAGGGACACTATTCTAGCATATATCTCTAGGACAGCCCCTTGGCGACAGGGTAGGGCTTTGTTTATTGCCTTTCAGGGTTCCAGACGTGGTCGTCAGGTGACGAAGCAGTCCTTGGCCCGATGGATGCGGGATGCCATTTCTGTTGCATATGAGTTGAAACATGAGCCTCTTCCGTCTCCTGTACAGGCTCACTCTACTAGGGCGATGGCTTCATCTTGGGCTGCCATGGCGAATGTCTCCATTGACAGTATTTGTAAGGCTGCCACCTGGTCCTCTCCTTCTACTTTTTACAAACACTACCGACTGGACCTTTCTTCCTCCTCTGACCTTTCTTTTGGGAGATCGGTTCTTCAGATGGTGGTCCCTCCCTAAGTGTGTTATCTCTCCAAGTCTCTCGTGGGTGCTGTCGTGGCGAAAGGAAAAGACTATATTACTTACAGTAATGGGATTTTCCAGAGTCCACGACAGCACCCTTTACACCCCTACCCTTTTGTTTTCTTCACCCTTTGGGTTTGGTGGTTCTACTTTTTTCTTGTCTTGTTACTAATTTGTGGCGGTTCCTCTCCATTTCTCTGAAACCAACTGATGAGGGAGGGGGACCGCCCCTTTTTATCTGTAGGTTTCCTGTCCTGAAGGGGCGGATCCCTCTCTCGTGGGTGCTGTCGGGGACTCTGGAAAATCCCATTACCGTAAGTAATATAGTCTTTTCCTGGCCCAAAGACCGCACCCATGGAGAGAGGATCTGCCCCTCAAGGACAGGAATCTGATAGAATTAAAAGGCGGGGCCTCTCCTACTTCAGTGATTTCCTGACCTTGAGAAGATGACCTATGGCCCCTGGTTTGTCCACGGGGTAGCTACCTATCTACCTGGGACACCTCCCGGGGGCACAGGTAGCATTGTAAGACCGTAGGGCATTCCTTGATCGATGTTTGAATCAGGGCCGCTCCATGACCGGAACAGCTCAGTCCGTTGTATCCCGGCGGCCGCAGTTTTGGATCCCCAGAGTAGTGTGGATGCATGTAGAGTGAGGCTGATGTTACTTCTTAAAACTCAGCCTTGTGGGACTGGAGCTCAGGTGTTTCTGGCTTGGAGTGCGCACACATGTGCACTGAACATACCCAATTCTGGAGAAATTCGGTCCTTTTAAGGCTATGTGCCCACGTTGCGTATTGCACTGCAGCGTAACTGCATGCGTCTTGCGTCCCCTGCACAATCTATGAAGATTGTGCATAATCCATGCCCACGTTGCGTTTTAGAACGCAGCGATCTGCATGCTGCCAAATCGCTGCGTTTTAAAAAGCAACATGTCACTTCTTTAGTGCGCTTTGCATGCTGTCTCCATTCTGTCTATAGGGAGAGGCAGCATCCAGAGAGCACAAATTCTGCAGTCACCAAAGTTTCAGAACGGAGCTTTTCAGCTGCGCTCTGAAGCGGACATGCAGTGACGTTACGCTGCGGTGCAGAGCGCACATACGTGGGCACATAGCCTAAAATAAGACTGCTGAAGGGATTTAATCCCCTGACCTTTGTGTTAGTGTACCCTGGATTTCCAGAGGAATGGTGGATGAGGCTGCTCCGACATGTATGGTAGTTTCCTGCTTCTGGGAGTGGGTAAGTCTCATACATAGATCTTCTAATAGTTTCTACAATTTTACGATAAACCTAGGAAAGCACAGGCGTAAAGGAAGACTAGAGAGTGCACTATGCGGATAAATGGTTACCAACCTATAATAAATTACATCAAGCACATACTGAGGACATACTAGTGGCGGAATACCCTTCAATTAACAACTTAAATGATGAAGTGTGTGGGTAAAGACTTATTAGGGTTCTAAGAGTACAACCTGTTACAGATGCTTTGGGTGATACCTCTTCAGAGGAAGAACTAGAAGTCTGAGAATTAGAAACCTATTCTGATGTCTCTTCCGCACCCTTTTCAGAAGTAAATAAGGTGTCGTCCATGTGTTCCTGCTGAAGATACGAACAAGCTAGTAAAGGCTACGATGAAGATGGAGGACATTAAAACCCCCCAGAACTATAGGAGGTAATGTTTGGAGGTCTGAAAGGCAGGAAGCAGTGGGGTTTTCCAATTCACAAAAAAATATACTTGATAAAGAAAGAATAGAAAAAAAAAGCCTAGATAATAAAGGTTTCATTCCCAAGTGGATTAAGAGGAAGTCCCTCTTCAAACCTGACATATGTACATTCTGGGAGAAAGCCCTTGAAATAGGTGCGGCCATTTCTTGTGTATCTCAGTGTGTCCCCTCCCTTTTTAAGACAGGCTTTTTAAGGGATACTTTAGATAAAAAGGCTGATAATTTTCTTAAAAGAGCTTGGGAATCTGGGACGGAAGCATTTAAACCAAATATTGCTTCAAGTTGCAGAACAAGGTCTCTCGTATGGTTGGATCAGCTCCAATCTCAAATTAGAGATAAATTAGAGATAAAGGTCCACGTTATCAGATTCTAGGTAGTTTGCCAAAAAAGCAACTGCTTTTTGAATTTTTGGTTGACGCCTCAGCTGATTCCGTGAGATTGACGGCTTCTCTCGTATCTAGGTGCAGTCGCACCGTACCCCCATGACCCATACTTAATGGAAGTCACTAATTGGCAGTTCAGGTCTCTGCCCGCATACAGCCAGCCATAAGCGGAACACTTCCAGAGGAGATTAGGCGCTGTTATTGTTTCTTTTTGGGGTTTTTGTTTGGTGGGGTGCACACTACGTCTGGTCACGCTCTTCTCTACTAATTGCTTCAAGGACTAAACAGACTTGTTTGAGATGAAAGTTTGGATGGATGGCCGGGTCTTAGTAGATTTACAGTGGTACGATACTCCTTCCATTTCAATATGATCGCTTGCACAGTGCTTCTTGGGACGTTTAAATTTGTGGAAATCTTTTTGCAACCAAATCCAGCTTTAAACTTTCCACAACAGTATCACGGACCTTGTTAAACAAAAGAAGAAGAGTAGAAATTCTATAAAAATTGTTTTATTAGTGATAAATATCATAAATATAATATACAGGGTCTACAAGGACCCAGATAGATATATATGGCAAAGAGTAGAGACCAGATGTTGAAAAGTAGGCAAGGGGACCTGCCATGTATACATTACAAAACATGCAATTCAGATTTGTTATTGGAAGGCAATTGTATGCATCAACAAAGTATGATAGAAAATCTAGTTATCTCAAAAAAAATAACAGCAGATAACCCACCAACAATACCTTAGGCAAAGTAAGAGATAGCTATTCACTAGCATTTTTGCTGCTGTCACTTTAAGAGACACAAGTAAATTAGGCTAGGGGCACCTATTCATGATCCTTCATGGAGTTAAAAAACCCAAAGAAGAAATCTATTGTGCTATACTCAAGGAAGTGACTTAATAGAGATAAATAGATAACATGAAGACCATGAGAGATATCCCTATGCTTGATAAGAGATGCATACATCATAATAAAGTTTAACATTGACATGTACAAATCTATCTCATACCGAGGTAGTGAGGAAAGAAGCCAAATAAAGAATAGGCAGGTCCGTAGGTGGCAAGGAGCATTACCCCCAGTACAAGACTCCGACGTACGTTTCACAATTAAGTGATCTATTGCGTCATCAGGGAGATCACTTCAGCAAGAGATCACTTAATTGTGATTCACTTCTCCTACCCTGGTGATTTTGGCCTGATAACATGCAGAGAAGTTGACACAAATGAGTCTGAATGGCTAATAAAGGTAACATCCTCACCTGTGACCTGTTTGTTTGTAATCAGTGTGTGTGCATAAAAGCTGAGTGAGTTTCTAGGATCCAGACAGACTCTTACATCTTTCATCCAACCACTGATGTTTCTGGATTGTGAGTCATAGAGAAAGCAAAAGAATTGTATGGGAAAAGATAGTTGAACTGTATAAAACAGGAAAGGGATACAAAAAGATGTCCAAGGAACTGAGAATGCCAGTCAGCAGTGTTCAAACTGTGATTAACAAATGGAGAATCAGGGGCTCTGTAAAAACCAAACCACGATCAGGTAGACCAACAAAAATTTTGGCCACAACTGCCAAGAAAATTATTCGGGATGCAAAAAAAACCCCCCTCAAATAACATCAGCGGAAATACAGGACTCACTGAAGACTAGCGGTGTGGCTGTATCAAGATGCACAATAAGGAGGCACTTGAAGAAAAATGGGCTGCATGGTCGAGTCACCAGAAGAAAGCCAAACTGTGCAAATGCCACAAAGTATCTCTCCTACAATATGCCAAACAGCACAGAAACAAGCCTCCAAACTCCTGGAACAAGGTAATTTGGAGAGATGAGCCAAAAATCAAACTTTTTGGCCACAACCATAAATGTTACATTTGGACAGGTGTCAACAAGGCCTATGATGAAAGGAACACCATTCCTACTGTAAAGCACAGAGGTGGATCGCTGATGATGTGGGGATGTGTGAGCTACAAAAGGCACAGGAAATGTGGTCAACTTTGAAGTAAAGATGAATGCAACACGTTATCAGCAAATACTGGAGGCAAATTTACACTTATCAGCACGGAAGCAGCATATGGGATGTACTTCGACGTTCCAATATGACAACGATCCAAAACACAAGGTCAAATAGACCAGTCATTGGCTATAGCAGAACAAAGTGAAGGTTTTGGAGTGGCCATCTCAGTCTCCTGACCTCAATATTATTGAGCCACTCTGGGGACAACTCAAGCACGCAGTCCGTGCAAGAAAGCCCAGGAATTTACAGGAACTGGAGGCTTTTTGCCAAGAAGAATGGGCAGCTTTACCATCTCAGAAAATAAAGAGCCTCATCCACAACTACCACAGAAGACTTCAAGCGGTCATTGATGTTAGATACTCTAGATTGTGAGCCCCAATGGGGACAGTGTTGCCAATGTATGTAAAGTGCTATGGAATTAATAGCGCTATATAAATGAATAAAATTATTATTATTATTATTAGATCAGGGTCATTATGATTTAAAAAAAAAAAAAAAAGAGAGAAAAAAAAACCCAGTAGTTTGACAATAAATGGCTTCACCCAACCACTAACCATGAGTGGAAAAAAAGACTGTGTGTTATCATTCATATTCTCAGAAAAAGGCCAAGAAAGCAAAAAATCTAAAAAAAAAAAAAAAAAAAAAAAAAAAAAAATCTGCCGGGGTATTAAACTTTTGAGCACAACTGTATGGCTGCTTTCACACTACGTTTTTTAGCATGCGTCATGAACGTTTTTTGCTGCAAAAGCGGATCCTGCATGTGTTATTTTGCAGGATCCTGTCACTTTAAGTTTATGGGCGGGCATTGGAGTCATGTGATCAGGAGTGAGGGGAACTGAACGTGAAAGACTGGGAGCCGACATCTGACAGCTGCGGAGGCTCGTAACCAAGGTAAACATCGGGTAATTTGCTTGGATACCTGATATTTACCTTGGTTACGAGCGTCTGCAGCTGCTAGGAGTAGGGCTGCCTGCTCCCTGCACACATAACCAAGTTAAACATCGGGTAACTAAGCCCACGGTCACCCGATATTTACCTTGGTTACGAGCGTCCTCCGCTCTCAGGCGGGGGAAAGAGGGAGGGGGAAAGAGGGGGAAAAAGGGGGAGGTAGAGAGACTGATCACGCGAGGCTGGTTTCTGGGCATGCTCAGTAGAGCAAGCAGGATCCTGTCTATCAGCATGCCAGCGTACACATGCGTTTGCATGCTATTTAGTCAGGATCCAGCAATTTGCAGTATTTGGACGCAGCACAAAAACGCTACAAGTAGCGTTTTTGAAAAAAGTTAAAAAACTGCAAGTCGCTGGATCCTCACTAACGCACACAAACGAATGTGAACGCATGTTGACGCGAGTCCATTGCAAATGCATTGAAATGAAAACGCATTTGCACTGGATCAGTTTTTGCGTTAAAAAAACGTTCATGACACATGTTAAAAAAAACGTAGTGTGAAAGCAGCCTAAGACTTCTTAGAAAAGCGAGGGCACAGGCACACGTCCTGGACCAGGCCCCCAAGCGGTCTGTGTCCCCTTTTGGGAGCAAAAATAGTGAAAGTTACTTTATATTAGAAATCGATAATACAACAGCCTTCCTCTTGATAAATTCTAAGAAATTCTGCACTATGTTTTACCTGCTGTCTCTCGGATGCCGGCAGGCAGCATAGAACATGAATGGTGGACACTAGATTTATGTGGAAAATACGTAATTACTTACCGGTAATGTGTTTTTTCTGAACCCATGACGGCACCACGAGAGAGGGGATCCGCCCTTCAAGGACAGGAAACCTCCAGAATAAAAAGGGGCGGCACCTCTCCCCGCATCAGTTGATTACCGAGCATGACAGGACCTCCGAAACAAGGAACATCGTTAAAAACATATCCCGCCACCATAACCGCCCAGTGAAGAGGAGTGAAAAGGGAAGCAAACTAGCAACCCCCAAGTGCAGGGAGGGAATGTAAGGGTGCCGTCATGGGTTCAGAAAAACACATTACCAGTAAGTAATTACGTATTTTTCCAGCACCCATGATGGCACCACGAGAGAATTACAGAGAGGAAAGACCTAGGGAGGGACAACAGTTTGCAGAACCCGCCTCCCAAAGGTGATGTCGGTGAACGACAAATCAAGGCGATAGTGATTAAAAAAGGTGGACGGAGAAGACCAGGTTGCCGCCTTACATATCTGCTCGATGGAGACCTCCGATCTCTCCGCCCAGGAAGATGCCATCGCTCGCGTGGAGTGTGCCTTCAAACCAGGAGGTACGTCTCCCCCCCCCCGGCCGTGTAGGCAACCGAGATGGCATCCCTGATCCACCTTGCCAAGGTGGATTTAGAAGCCTTAAGCCCCTTTCTACAACCCTGGAAGACTACAAACAGAGACTTATCCCTCCTCCCTTCCGAGGTGACCAGCAGATACGTTGAAGACAACGCCTAACATCCAGGCAGTGCCATCCCATCTCCTCCGGAGTAGAAGGGTTGGCATAAAAAGAGGGGAGCACTATTTCTTGTGATCTATGGAAGTGGGAATGCACCTTCGGCAAATAGGCAGGGTCAGTTCGTAAAACTACTCGGTCATCAAAAAACTGGGTATAAGGAGGAGAAATGGATAAGGCCTGAAGGTCACTAACCCTACGGGCAGAAGTGAGGGCGACCAGGAGAATCGTCTTAAGGGACAGATGCTTGAGAGAGATAGAATCTAAGGGCTCAAATAGGGGCCGTGTTAAAGCTGAAAGGACCAAGTTAAGGTCCCAGGACGGTAGTGGCATGGTTCCCCGAGGCTTAGACCTAGCACAGGACCTAATGAACCTAGATACCCAGGGATCTCCGGCCAGGGAATGGTTATACAAGGCGCTCAGTGCGGAGATTTGCACCTTAAGGGTACTAACTGATAGACCCAGTTCCCAACCCCTCTGGAGAAATTCCAGGACAACCGGGACAGAGGGCGGTTTAGCAGGATCCGCACCCGTAGAGGTCAGGAATTTGGCCCAAATGCGCCCATAAATGCGAGTAGTGACAGGCTTTCTGCACTGCATCAAGGTGGAGATCAGACCCTGAGAAAATCCCTTATTGCCTAACAGCGACTGCTCAAGAGCCACGCCGTCAGATGCAACCTGGTGTGCTGCGGGTGGAAGGCTGGACCCTGGGATAGGAGATCCGGTAGGTCCGGGAGAACCCACGGAACGGTGACGGACAGATGCGTCAGCCAATAAAACCAAGGCCTCTTCAGCCAAAAGGGTGCTATGAGAATCACGACTGCTTGATCCTCCCGTATCTTCCTGAGCACTGCAGGGAGGAGGATGAGTGGAGGGAAGGCATATGCGAGGCGGAAGTCCCACTTGAGCAATAGCGCGTCCACCGAGTGGGGACGATCCCTCGGATCTAGGGAACAGAATCGGGGAACCTTCCTGTTGGTTCGTGTTCGTGAGAGGTCTATCTCGGGAACCCCCCACATCTCCGTTATCCGGTCAAAAACGGACTGATTTAGAGACCATTCGCCTTGGTGAAACTGGGTGCGACAAAATCGTTCTTCCCTCGGATGTGCACTGCCGACAGGGAACCCAGATGAGCCTCTGCCCGAGACATGATCCTGCTTGTGACGGACATGAGGTGTCTGGAGCGAGTACCCCCCTGGTGGTTGAGATATGCTACTGTCGCTTGGTTGTCCGACAGAACTTTCACATGGCGACCCCGTAACAACGGCAGGAAACGACCTAACGCCTTTTCCACCGCCAGCAATTCCCTTGTATTCGAGGAATTTTGAGCTTCTTCTCCAGACCATCGTCCCTGAATGAAATGAGCGTCCAAGTGTGCCCCCCAACCGTAGAGACTGGCGTCGGTGGTTACCACCACGGGCTCTGGCGCCCTCCAAGGCACCCCTCTGCCCAAGTGGACCGGATCTAGCCACCAATAGAAGGACTGCAATGTGCGATGGTCGAGAATGATGAGTCTGTCCAGATGGTCCCCGTGAGCGGTCTGATGCTGTAAGATATTCCACTGCAGGACCCTGGTGTGTGCCTGAGCCCATCGGACGGCCGGGATGGCCGCAGTCAGGGAGCCCAGGAGGGACATCGCACCCCGGAGAGACATACGCCGGTGCCTCAGAGTCCGGTCTATCTGGGCCTGGAGGGCTTCCACTTTGGAAGGAGGCAACCGACAAAGCTGAGTGTTGGAGTCCCAAGTGAGTCCCAGAAACAGCTGAACCTTGGATGGGATTAATCTGGACTTTTCCTCGTTGATCAACCAGCCCAACTCCCGCAGGGAAGCTTGCACCTGCCGGAGAAGGGCCGCACAATGGAGAGCTGAGGCGCCCACAATCAAGAAGTCGTCCAGATAAGGAATCAGAAGGACCTCTCTCTGACGCAGATATGCTGACATTTCTGCTATTATCTTTGTAAAAATTCTCGGGGCGATGGCCAGACCGAAGGGGAGGGCTTTGTATTGAAAATGGCAGACCCGACCGTCCATGTGGAGGGCTATTCTGAGGAAGCATTGGAAGAGAGAGTGGATTGGGATATGATAATATGCATCGCGAAAGTCTATGACAGCCATGTGACAGTGGGGATACAGATATTTCACTATGGACCGCACGGACTCCATCTTGAAGCTGTCTATTTGAAGGAACCGGTTGAGGGCTTGCAGGTTGATGATTGTGCGATAGGAACCGTCGGGCTTCCCTACCAGAAAGAGGGTGGAATAGAATCCTTCTCCATGTTCCCTTGCGGGAACTTCCACTAGAACCCTCTTGAAGAGGAGGTGACGGACCTCTGCTTCCAAAGCCAGCTGTTCCGCCGGAGAACGACGCAGAGGGGTAACCAGGAATCGGGGAGGAGGAGGCCGAAGGAAGGGGAGCCGGAGGCCGGAGCGTATAAGGGCCAGTATCCATGCACTGGATGAAATCCTTTCCCAAGCCGGAAGGAACTGAGAGAGCCTCCCTCCGACCTGGGAAAGCGAGTCACTTGGACGACTTATTCTGATCTTTTGAGGGGCCCTTGAACATGAACCCCTTTCCCTGAGTCTTTCTATCGGACCAGGTATTCCGATCCCGTGGCCGGGTGGGGCGGCGAACTGGCTTCCTCCGAAAGGACCGCCGTGAAGAAGGAAATGATGGAAAGGGAAAGCCGCCCTTCTTGTCGCTAGCTTTTTCCAGGATGTCATCCAGTACCGGCCCGAACAGATATTCACCTTGACAAGGGATATTGCAGAGTTTAGACTTAGTTTGCAGATCCCCCGGCCAGCATTTCAGCCAGAGAGCTCTTCTAGCCGCATTGGAGAGGGACGCTGACTTTGCAGCCAACTTAGTGGAGTCCGCCGAGGCGTCCGCAAGGAAGGCCGCCGCCCCCCGCAATTTGGAGAGGGAGGAAGCAATCTCCTCCTTAGGTGCTCGGGATCTAAACTGGTCTTCCAGTTCGTCAATCCATATAGTCAGGGATCTAGCCGTAGAGGTAGCCGCAATGGCGGGTCTCAGTCCTCCGGCAGAAGCTTCCCAGGTATTCTTTAGGAAGTGATCCGCTTTCTTATCTAACGGGTCTTTCAAGGAGCCCATGTCCTCAAATGGCAAGGCAAACTTTTTGGACGCCTTAGCGACAGCCACATCCAATTTTGGCGCCTTATCCCATGTGGAGCAGGAGGCCTCCTCAAACGGATATTTTCTCTTAAAGGCGCCTGGAAGGGAATGCTTCTTATCAGGTCTCTTCCATTCCCGGGCAATTAAGGCTTGTATTTTATCCACCACCGGGAAGGAGCGTCGTTTTTTCTGCTCCATGCCCCCGAACATCCTATCCTGGATAGATTTTTCAGGTTTCTCATCCGGGAGCCCATGGTGGTCCTCACCGCCTTAACTAACTTCTTCATATTTTCGAGTGGGAAGCACTGGCGACCCCCTGAGTCGCTATCAGAGGAGGAGCGGGAAGTAGAGCCAGAGGAATCACATTCCCCATCAGACCTATCAGAGTCCTCGTGGGTAGGTGAAGGGGGCCGAGAACCCCCAGCACTCTGTGCTCCAGACAGGGACCGGAGGGAGTCCCTGACCTCTTCCCGTATGAGGGACCGGAGATCGGAGGCAAATCTTGGCTGTTCCTCCGACAAAGTCTGCTGAATGCAGCCTTTGCACAGTCTCTTAGTCCAGGAACCAGAAAGTTCTTTACAGCACAAGGCACATTCCTTATGTCTGGATTTTGATAAACATTTCCTAGGTTTACTGCGATCCTATAAAAAAAAATAAAACAGACAAGACGACCGCCATTAAAACGGAACTCATGAGTTGCACTCACCCACAGATGTCAAGAGGCTATACCGGGTCAGCAGGGCCATCATCTGACTTCCCTCCTTTAGAGGGCCGTCTTCTGTCAGGAGAGTCAGGGTCCTTCCGCTTGGAGGACCGGTCATCAGTCCCCCCACGCTTGACCCCTGAGCCGGTGACACTGTCATCTTTGCCACCCTTCTGTTGCCGCTTCAGGGAGGCAGTATCATGATCAGAGGGAGGCTTTGGGGAGGACGGAGGCGAAGGAGACGCAGCTGACTGCTTGTCCGTCATGGTAACAGAGCACAGGCACCATAGAGAAAATTGCCGCTCTGATTTTCAAAGAAACCCTGGTGACTCCGCCCCCTACTTCCGGCGGATGACGACCCAACCGCGCGTCCCATAGGAAAAAAGCGCGCTTGCGCACAGCCCGGACATCCCTTTTGCCACACACAACATGGCGCTCCTTCCCGGAAGCGCCACAGCATCTGCCGCCACGAGGACGCCCCGCAGGGATCGCAGCAGCAGCCACCCTTATCCCGGCCTCTGGTGCCGGTACGCGTGGTAAGGAGGGGGGGGCGGGAGCAGGGAGGGAAGGAGCCCGCGTGCAGACAGGACCCCCGTGGGTACGCTGCGACGGGAGAGCCCTGCGGTCAGTTCCCCGGCAGAAGCCTCCCACCGACCGGACTTACCTGGTCCCCGCAGGCTCCTGGCGCTCCTATCGGGCGCGCTGTACGCAGTCCTGACCCCCATGGGTCCGCTGCGGCAGCTCCCCAGCACCTCGGCCGACCGCAGCAGGACCCGTGCCGCTGCCAGAGTCGGCCGGCCGGGCGCCGGACTTGAATCTTCGGCCCATCAGGCCTCTTGGATCTAGTGGATCTCTGGAGGCTCCCTGTTCAAGGACAGGAAACGAACTGATGCGGGGAGAGGTGCCGCCCCTTTTTATTCTGGAGGTTTCCTGTCCTTGAAGGGCGGATCCCCTCTCTCATGGTGCCGTCATGGGTGCTGGAAAAAGTGTTCTCCGCACAAGACAAGACGTCTTCTCGTCACAAAGCTCTAATCCATGTATGGTATTGGGAACATTTCCTACAAGGAGACAATTCTTCATCCTTCATCTACACACGGCCGGTTCTGCTGCACACGCAGTACATTGTATCTGAGCTTTGACTGTTTCTTTGCTACGTTACAAAGATGTAGCATTCCTTGGTAAAGCTACCTTCACGTACTCTTCTTTTTTTTTTTTTTTTTTAAATATTCTTAATTGTAATTTTGTACTTTTGTTTTTTTAACATTCAAATGTTTCGGTTTCAGAAATTGTGTTTTTATGAGGAAGGTTATCACATGATTTGAGGTGTCAAAAAAGCAACAGAAAATGACAAGCAAAACACATTAACGTGCATTTATCAAAAGGGTGTAAATCTTAGATGGTGAAATTAGATATTACATAGTTACATAGGTTGGAAAAAAAGACCTCGGTCCATCTAGTACAGGGGTGGGGAACCTTTTTACTGCCGGGGGCCATTTGGAAATTTCTGCCAACTTTCGGGGGCCACACAGAATTATCAATGTGAAAATGAACCAACCATATTTGGTCAAACAGTTAGTTAACTCACCCCTGTTGTGGTGGCTGGAGCTGCTTCTGTTTTGTGCGGCTGTGATGTTCGGTGATACTTATGTTGCTTCTCTCCTTTCCAGGTTTGTCACGGTCTGGAGCGCAGGCAACTCTTTGTGATAATAAGATTGGTAGACTATATACATCACACAGCAGACACAGGGACTGGTGTATATAAATCACAGAAGACACATACATCACTGAAGGGACTTTTGGCATATAGATCACATAGGAGACGCTGGGACTGCTGTATATACATCACAGGAGACACCTACATCACAGAAGACACTGGGGGTACATACATCACACAAGGGGCTGGGACATGTATATGCCCCCAGCCCCCTCCTGTGATGTATATGATTTCAGCCTCTCCTTTGATGTATATGCGCCCAGCCCCTCCTGTGAGGTATATACCCCCAGCCCCTCCTGTGAGGTATATGCCCCCAGCCGCTCCTGTGATATGTACATCCCCAGCATCTCAAATGTGATATATATACGTCACACACTGGGGTATATACATCACAGGAGGGGTTGGGGCATACACATCACAAGAGACGCTGGGGCATATCCATGCCAGGAGGGGCTGGGAGCATATACATAACAGGAGATGCTGGGGAACACACATTACTAGGTCAAAGGGAGGCATAAGCATTGTTGTGGGACACAGGAGGCACTGGGGGGGGGGCACACACTTCACTAGGGCAGCACAGAGAGCACTAGGGGGGGCACGGACATCACTAGGTATGCACAGGCATCATTCAGAGGGCACAGGCATCACTAGGGGTGGTACACAGACATCACTAAGGGGGGGCACACAGACATCACTAAGGGGGGGGCACACAGACATCACTAAGGGGGGGGGGCACACAGACATCACTAAGGGGGGGGGCACACAGACATCACTAAGGGGGGGGCACACAGACATCACTAAGGGGGGGGCACACAGACATCACTAAGGGGGGGGCACACAGACATCACTAGAAGGAGACTGGGGGGCACAAACAGCACTTGCAGAGCACAGACGTCACTAGGGGATACACTGCACTTGGGGTGGTACGGAGCACTGGAGAGAACTCAACAGTGGGGGTGATCCACATCGCTGGGGAGTCTGCACACAGCACTGCAGTGAGCCCGTTGCATCGGAGAAGGGGCAGAGAGCGGGCAGCACACAGCGCAGGGTGTGGGCTGCACACAGCATGGGGCACGCTGCACTGAGGAAGGGGCAGAAAGCGGGCGGCACACAGCGCAGGGGAGCGGGCTGCACACAGCACTGATTGGGGCACGCTGCACGGGAGAAGGGGTTGAGAGCGGGCGGCACAATGCTGGAAATGGTGAAGCTGCTGTGGGACGGAAGCGCAGAGCGCTAAACCCGCCCACAAAGTCAGTCCTGAGCACGCTGGCACCTGCCAGTGACAGAGCTCATTGGTGCGCGCAAGCAGCTCATGTGAAGACTTAAAGGGCTGGCGCCTGGTAACCACAGCTGTAGTGGGAGCACTGCCACCCCCGGGAATCTGCCCGGGGGCCACATAAAAGGTCATGTCGGGCCGCATGCGGCCCGCGGGCAGGAGGTTCCCCACCCCTGATCTAGTACAACCTTCCTCCATCAATTATATATTTTGTCACTAAGTCATTTATAACCAACAATATTGTGTACTGAGGAAATCATCCAGCCCTTTTTTAAAAGCTGTTCTAGTATCTGCCATTACTACCTCTTGTGATAAAGCAGTCAGACTGTGGCATGCCCTAACTGTAAAGAACCCTTTCCTATTTAGCTGCCGGAATCGCTTTTCTTCCACTCGCAGTGAGTGCCCTCTGGTCCTTAGTATTGTCTTTAGAAGAAATAAGTCATGTGCCAGTCCTTTATATTGACCACACATGTATACATATAAATGAGATCTCCTCTGAGACGTCTTTTTTCTAAGCTAAACATATCTAACTTCTTCACCTGTCATCATATGGGAGGCCTTCCATTCCTTGTAGTAGTCTAGTTGCCTGCCTTTGAACTGCCTCTAACTTCTGAATGTCCTTTTTAAAATGTGGAGCCCAAAACTGGATCCCATATTTCAGATGTGGCCTTACAAGTGATTTATAGAGGGGTAACACTACTTTGGGATCTAATCTCTTTTTATGCACCCTAGAATCTTGTTTGCTTTAGCAGCTGCTGCTTGACATTGAGTGCTGCTGCTCAGCTTATTTGTGATGAGAATACCCAAGTCCTTCTCCTGTTCTGTAGTCCCGAGTTTACTTCCATTTAATGTATACGCAGCTATAGGATTACTCCGTCCTAGGTGCATTTCTTTACATTTATCCACAGTAAATCTCATTTGCCAAGTATCTGCCCATTCTGACATCTTATCCAGATCTTTTCATAATATTGTACCATCAAGGTCAGTTATTAAAATCCTACATAGTTTGGTGTTATTAGCAAAGACTGACACTTTACTATATATCCCATCTACATCATCATTAATAATAAAGAGATTAAAAATAATCGTTCCTAGCACAGATCCCTGCGGCACCCCACTGCTGACTATAGCCCATTTAGAGAATGTACCATTTATGACTACTCTTTATTTCCTATCTTTTAGCCCAGCGGTCCCCAACTCCAGTCCTCAAGGCCCACTAACAGTGCAGGTTTTTGGGATTTCCTTAGTATTGCACAGGTGTTAATGTAATCACCTGCCCAGGTGCTGGTTCCAACACCCGTGCAATGCTAAGGAAATCCTGAAAACATTACTGTTGATGGGCCTTGAGGACTGGAGTTGGGGAACCCTGTTTTAGCCAATTCCTGACGCAGTTGCATATTGTGTCCCCTAGTCCTTGCTTCTGGAGCTTTAGTATAAGGCTATTATGTGGTACAGTATCAAATGCCTTTGCAAAGTCCAAATAAATCACATCAGCTGCATTACCAATATCCTCCAAGAACAACTTTTCCCAATGATCGAGGAGCAATTTGGAGATGAACAAGGCTTCTACAAGCTTGATGGAAACCATGTCACAAGGCAACGTTAGAATGAAGTGGCTCAATGAAGAAAACAATGATATTTAGGGTTCAGGGCCAGGTAAGCTCCCATATCTCAATCTCACTGAGTTCTTGTGGCCAATCCTCAAATAGATGGACAAACAAAATCACAGTAATTGTAACAAAGGCCAAGCACTGGTTGCCATCTGTCAGGACTTGGCCCAGAAACAGATAGCCAACATGCCAAGACTAAGGGGTACTTCTCACATAGCGAGATCGCTGCTGAGTCACGGTTTTTGTGACGCAGCAGTGACCTCATTAGCGATCTCGCTGTGTGTGACACTGAGCAGCGATCTGGCCCCTGCTGTGAGATCGCTGCTCGTTACACACTGCTCTGGTTCATTTTTTGGACGTTGCTCTCCCGCTGTGAATCACACATCGCTGTGTTTGACAGCGAGAGAGCAACGATCTGAATGTGCAGGGAGCCGGCTTCTGGCAGCCTGCAGTAAGCTGTAACCAAGGTAAATATCGGGTAACCAAGCGAAGCGCTTTGCTTGGTTACCCGATATTTACCTTGGTTACTAGCGTACGCCGCTCTCAGGCTGCCAGTGCCAGCTCCCTGCACACGTAGCCAGAGTACACATCGGGTAAATAAGCAAAGCGGTTTGCTTATTAACCCGATGTGTACTCTGGCTAAGAGTGCAGGGAGCCAGCGCTAAGCGGTGTGCACTGGTAACCAAGGTAAATATCAGGTAACCAAGCAAAGTGCTTTACTTGGTTACCCAATATTTACTTTAGTTATCAAGCGCAGCATCGCTTACACGCGTCACTGGGGGCTGGTCACTGGTGAGATCTGCCTGATAGACAGCTCACCAGCGACCATGTAGCGACGCACCAGCGATCCTGACCAGGTCAGATCGCTGGTGGGATCGCTGCAGCGACGCTAAAGTGTAACGGTACCCTAACTTCAGAAGTAATAAAAGTAAAACATTTGCTGATAATTGTACTTCAGTAACAATAAACATCTAACTAAAATATCTAAAACCACTGGAGCAGCAAACTGAAAATTAATATTGTCGGTCTTAAAACTTCTGGCCACGACTGTATACAAGAGATCAGCATGGCCACTCAGTGGTTAAGACAGTTTTACTTTGATTTTGGTGAGTTTTGAACACATACTCCAAAACAAAGCGAGTTTGGAAGAAATATACCGAGAGCATACAAAGACATCCCTATCCGTAGAATGATATGACACTGGGGACAGGGATTGACGGAAATATGTAGCGCCCCTGAGACTGGTCGCTACAGGGTATATCATTATATCCTTCCCGGGCAGAAAGATGTTAATCTGGTAAGTTCTACACACACCTCACACCACCATACAGCAGGGAGAAGCAGTCACTAGGAAAGGGTTAACAATGTTTCTACACACACACAGTTCCTGGCAGACGCCAGGTGGCCTCCACTAATTAGAGCAAGAGTGGTTGCCATAGCAACTTGCAAAAGTAGGGGCACGGGCAGTTAGGAGTAGAGACCATTGCAGTTTCACTTTTAGCCAGACAGAACAAGCTTGGACACAAGACAGAACAGACGCACGGTGTGTAGCTCCCTGAAGGGAGTCTGTCAGGCCTTTAGGGAGGCAGAACAGAGATTTCTGGATGGAACACCGAACAGACAGCACAACCAAGCTGGGGCCAGTAACACCTAGAGAAACGGGACCCGGCACCTGTAACCGTGGACTAAAAGGGGAGCAGTCGCCAGAGCACGGGACTGAGCACAGGAGAGGTACGGAGCCCCAGTTCGGGTGAAGGAGCCTGGGGAGATGGGACAGAGGTCCGACCCACGAGAGGCCCAGGCTGCAGGCCTGTACAGGCCAGGACCGGGGGAGAGTACAGAGTTGTGCATGGAGGAGAGAGGCCACAAATTACCAAACCAGATCCAGCCTCTGACCTGCCCGGGAAGCGACCGGAGTCTCTGATGGCGAGGACCAGCACCCCGGGTGCGATACCACCTGAGCCAGTAAATAAAGTGACTGGAACCCGCACCTGGTGACTGAGTAACTGCCGCCGCCGTTCTCATTAACCTCCTGGGGTACCCCGCTCCGCCCGTTGGGAGCGATACCATCCTGGCTGAACATAACACCTGCCCCGGAGAGAGACTGTGCAGTGGCGTCTAGTTCCTGGTCGCATACCGCAGGTGGCGCTGCGAAGCATCCCCACTCCCCATGCAGTACTGCCCTTGGGAGAGGAGTAGTCGCAGGAAGGGTCGGCGGCGGAGGAGGCCGAGACCCCAGTCACCACTGCAACCGGTGATACGCTTCCCAGGGGCCCGTCACACTCCTTCCATCCACATCTGTACTGTTTGTTTGCTGTTTTTGTTTAACATGTAGCCGACAGGGTCACGGAGGCGGGTCAGGCCAGTCACAGCTACCCCAAGGAACCACTGGCCCGGTGACGAGTACCCTAAGGCCCCGTGGTACGCTACAAATACTTGTGTACAGCTATACAGAATAGGCTAGTCACACACATGGCCTATCTAATGAGTATATATAAAAACAATAAAACTTGTAAATAATTTATTGTATCTTTTACGGATGTTTTCCATGATAAATCCACCGTCCAGTATTTGACAAAGAAACCTTTTCAGTCCTCCATTACAGTAGACAAGAGTGGATGAAGCCTTCGGATGTGCACGCATTAGATTATGGGGTCTGCAAATTTTAGCTTGTACATTGGTTTCTATATATTTCCAATAATAGTATCAAGAATTATTTCCCATGAAGATGAAAGTCAAATTTGGTTGAGCGCACGAGTCTTCACAGGTCTCCTCTCAGTTACTCCATTGATGTCTCAGTTCTGATTGCACATGGCTGAGTTAGCACCTGCAGTCTAGCAGCCATGATGGTAGAAGGGTCATTACAGGGTTAAAACCGATCTGCTGCTCTGCTTGCCACTGCGCGTATATTTCCATAGACTTTAGATATGGGGCTTCCTGTTGGGATGAGAAAATTAAGCAATTATAAAATCAAAAGTGAGGAGACCACGACCCCATTATCCTCCAGTGCTGTCATATTCCAAAACTGCCACCTCCCTGGAGGCCCAGAAGAACAAGGTGTTCAGTGCCCAGAGACACGGCCGAGGTAAGGGAGGCTGAAACCTGAGCAAGACACAGATGCTGACACCTCAAGACTGGGCCAACCCAAGGCACTGAGCAGCCCATAGCACGCTTACATAGCAAACCCTCAAAACAGCAGACCTCATTACTAGAGCTGTAGCACCCTGGTCCAGTAGTGACGCAGATAGTATCGGGCACCAGACCATTGACGTGTAAACCTTGTATCTCCCGGGATCCCAGGCTCCGCTTCTGATTAGTAGGCCTGGCACAAGGTAAGATGTGTGTCATGCCCCAATCAGGAAATTGCATGGGGCCTTGTAATCAGGAGGAGGTTGGCAGTGCTTTGGGCAGGTGCACCCAGATACCCACTAGTGATGAGCGCACCACCATGTACAGGTGCTCAGTACGTGTATCAAGTATAACAGAAGTCAATGAGAGACTTAAAAAAAAAAATGCTTAAGAAGATCTTCTGGAAAAATTCTCATGTTCCTCATTGACTTCAATTATTCTCGATACATGAGTCGAGCCTGTCCGAGCGTCTGACTGCTCTTTTCATGCACTCAAGCATGGTAGTGCTCACTCATCACTTAGTGCACGTGCTCACGATCAGGACCCGCTGTGTCCTAGATGCAGCAGCTCCTGACCTGAAGGGCCGCGAGGCTCCTCCGCAGGAGACCACAGCTGCTGGTGCCCACAATCAGGGCTCGGGGCGCTGCGGTCTCACTTGTATTCTGAAAACAGAGAACGCTTGCGACTCTGCAGCAAAGAATTGACAGGATTGCAGCTCAGAAAGCCGCATCACAGGTCAGTGTTCGCTGCAGGCCATACATGTAGTGGGCATGGGATTGCTAATAATCCCATCCACTGTGCTTGTGCTGTACAACGCAGCTGAAACACACTGCAGCCAAAACTCTGCAAACACTGATCGTGGGCACACACTCCAATACTAATATGTCCACTGGACCAGGCTCCTGCAAACTGTATTTGCTCAACTCTACTCATTACTATTCCATCTAGTGTCCAGCTTACAGTGAGGCCTTACAACACTACATCATCCTATGCAACTTGAGGTGCAGATTAGACAAACTTATCAAAACACAGGCTACGACACACTTAAATTTAAGATTGGCTAGTCCAAGCAATAACCGGTAATGTCAATTCAGAAGAGGATGGCAAGAGCCCCATGAGACAGACGCAACACGAATGTGTTATAGGTAAAAGGAATCTGTCAGCACAAAAGAGCTACTGAAACCAAGCACAGACGCCCGATGCATCCAAACCATTCAGCGCACCTTCCCACCAACTGGTCTTCCCCCTCTATCCACACCCTCCTGCTCTTAGACAGACAGCTCTGGCTTTTGTAGGAGCCAGAGAAGACAGATAGATAGAAAACAAGTAAGGGGGAAATGTGTAATGAGCTGCTTTTGGCTGCACCAAGGGTGCCCTGAGCGCCGGTGTTTGGTTTGAACAGTCATTGTGCTGGCTGAGACTCCCCTAAAAGCCCAAGCGCTTTACCTCTGGGAAAGAGCAAATCACCCAGAGAAAGTTAAAGCAACCGGATATAGAAATGCACAATTGCATGAGAACAGTAAATAGTGAAGGTGCCGATCAGGAGCAGCCATGTTTGTAGTGGCAGATCCTTACCCAGAATGAGGTTACAGATCGCCGTTCTCGCCATCTTGATGTTTTGAAACGATCCCAGAATATGTATTTTTCTATAATAAACAAAAAAATATATTATGTAATTATCAGGATTATATTTCCTGAAAGGCACCAGAACCAGATCCAATAGGGCTAGCAAAGGCCAATGGCCATCTGCGATAGATCCTATATTCGTGCCTAGCGGGAAGGTAGCGATACAGCAATGCTGCACTGGTGAAGGAACATTTCCAGAAAGTGACTGAAGAGGATTTTATAAAATGTGAGCAGATCAAAGCTAAAATGACTCCCACTGCGCCCCCCACTCTCGCCCAAGCAAAAGGGAACCTGTGGGCTATTTCCCTGCAGACATTGCAGTGTATACTCACGAGTCAGCCAGAACGATCCTACTCCTGGTCACATTTTCTATGGTGAACTTTGTCTTCCCTCCTTTTCCAGCTATTCTTCCAATAGCACGAGAAAGATGGTCTCCTTTTAATGGCTTGACTGATGATGGGGAAGGGGAAAAAAAAAAACAAAAAACAAACACCTTTAATATTACACAAATACCAACGTCATGCATCAAGAATCTAGTGTGTATGGGGGCTCCTGAAGGCTCTCCCCGCAGGTGTTGGTGGCAAACTGGTATCAGATACGATATCTGTCTACAAGTTTTTATGTCTGTCTTTGGTCAGTATTTTATCTCAGTATTTGCAGCCAAATATATAGAGCGCCCTCTGAAGAAGAATCATGCACGAAACGCGCGTCGGGGTATGCAGCAAACAGGATCACCAGACCACATATTAAGCTAGCGAACTTTTTCATACATTTCGAAAAACAACTAGTTTCTTACTATGATTCAGTTATATTTACTACGTATGTCCGGATCTTACTAGGCACCTTAAAAGATTGTACCAGAATACTGACATTTGTTTTGATATAATTTTACATATTTAAGAACTCTGGTAATATTTAAATGGTCGGTAATTGCACTATGCACCTTTAGGTCCTGTTTCTCTGCTGCTAAAATAAGGGTATATCTTTCTATTTTTTGCAACACAATATGAATGGTTTTTAATATAATTCTTTAATAAAATTTTGGCATTTTATATTCACACAGTTGTTATGGTCACTATCCCTTTACTTCGAGTGCTACATGCTTGCTCTGAATTGGGGATTTTTGATTATTAAATTCCCTACGGTGACTTTTTGTGGAGTTTGTGATTATTGAAAACCAGGAGTGGGTAAAAAATACAGAAGTGGTGCTTGTGTTTCTATTATACTTTGCCTCTGATTGTTCTATTTCTGGTTTTAGCTTAAAATACTAAGGTAAAAATTCACTAAAACACTCAACCTGTGCATATGGCAAGTATTATTTGCTAAAAATGTCATTAAAATTTTTGCACAGTTTGCTTTCAATCGCTGGCTGTAGAACGAGTTAACTGAGAATGTGTCAGTAAGTTCCATTCTGACTGTCCGATGGGAGCGTTTGCAACTCTTATTTGTCTCTCAGCTGATTTATGACCACAGACCAAAGTGGAATATGCGGGGAAACAAACAAACAGTCTATGTAAGCTGACCTGTACAAAATATTAAACATAATGCAATTGCAAATTGATTTTTAACCAAAAATATATACTGTACTTCTGAGAAAAAACTAAATAAATGCCCCTAGTGGAGAATTCTATTAATGAAGTACCCATACAGGAGGGGGAGGCGAGCGGAAGCCATCCTACGTGTACATGTACGGCTACTCCCCACCGACTGGGGAAGCAGCTCAACAACTCACCATCTGTGACTTCAAACGATTCTAAGAAGAGATCATCAAGTCGAACCAAAGCCAACGCATCCTGGAGAAGACAGCGAGCATTAATAATCCGAAAATGGAGGCCGCGAGCCTCAGGAGAGCGATGCCTCCCGTCTGCCTGGTCTGAAGGTCGCTGCGATCAGATGCAGAGGCTCAGTATTATCTTTGCGGCGGCCATTAGCTGGGTTGGTCCTGGACGTCTGCGCACACTGCAGGTGTCAGACAGCTGTCCCATTCATTATACACATTTCTCAGTGTGACCAATGGCCAACACCAGCAGGTCCATGTCCGTAGAGGTCCCTTCACGGCCCAATGCACAAGTGAGAATTAAAGGGAACCACCCAGCAGTATTTTCATATATAAAGTAAAGCCAGTGTTATACTGGTGCTAGGATGCTGAATGTAAGCATAGCTTTTGTTCAGAGATTTGATGTTTTATTTCAGAAATGTGTAAGTAAAGTTCCAGCAAAGCACTGCTATTTGATTGACAGGTGCAACAGGAAAGGGATATGTGGGTCAAATCTTGCTATCTATTTCCGTCCCTGTCTGTGCGCCAGAATTAACATCTGTGGGAGGAAGGCCAGGCAGACAGACGGGCGGGAATAGACAGCAAGACCTGACCCACATATTCCCTTCAAGTTGCACCTGTCAATCAAATAGCAGTGCATTGCTGGAACTTTACTTGCACATATTTCTGAAATAAAACATCCAGTCTCAGAACAAAAGCTATGCTTACATTCAGCATCAGGTGATGCTTTTGATTTTCTTGCGCTTCGCACAGCAGCTTTACCTCGTGTTTAGTCTTCCATAAATGTGACCATACACATCATACACAATCCCAGGAGTAACATCTCACCTCCACCTGGAAGCCCAGGATAAAGGCCTTCACAAAGTCCGCTGCTTTCGTTAAGGCGCCGACGTCTGTTGTCTCTTTACAAGTCTGTAGATAGGGGAGGGGAAAAAAAAAGTCACCATTTCTAGGCGTCATATAGGAAATAAAAGGTGTCAGCCCAAAATAAAAGCTGGAAGTGTGAAAAATAAGATAATTCTCCCCTAACGGCACCTGGATCCAGCACAGGCTGCAATGTGGCTTGTGATTGGCTGCAGCGGTCAGGTGACATGCAGCACAACACTGGATGTTTTTTCTGATCGGCTGCAGCGTGAAGTATGACGTATCAGAAAAACCATCTAGTGTTGTGCTGAATGTCACCTGACCGCTGCAGGCAATCACAGTCCGCAGTGGTCAGGCATTTGTTGTACTGCGACGTCTCCACTTCCTGTCCTGGATCCATACATCTAATCTCCTGAGCAAGCCTGTATTTTACTTCTTGTACATAAACTACATCTGGTCATTAATGGAGTCCTGGAAAAAGCCACGAGGACCACGGAGGTCTGTAAAATCCCCTGAAGACTTAGACCGGCCGGCGGCACACCGAGCACCCGCTGACACAGGCCAGACAACTATGCCAACAATGGATACAACTAACGAGAGGTCCACAGCAACAATGTACTCCACTTCAGTCAGGATTTCTGGATTATCAGACGGTGGATTAAAGCACAGAACATTGTATAGCTTGGCGCCGCTCACCCTTATTTCCACATTTCTTGTTTTCAGGTTGAACCGCACTTGGAGCTGTAAGTTTTCTACGATGGGAGTAAAGATCTTCATCCAGTTTTCTTTCAGAGGCGTGTACCTGTGAGACGGGACCGGGATCGTCCGCATCTCATCTTTGTCTCCCTGAGGAGAGAAATGCAAGATTATCCCAAAATCAGAAATACTCCTGCCCCTCCCCCAGACGTTACTCATCGTTACTTGTATGGAGTGAGTGGAGGGTAGTAACACCGCACAATAATGAGAGGGGCACAGCTGAGGCCGGACCCCACAAGCCCTTAGGTCTCCTTCAGACGGCCATGACCTCGGATCGCAGTACTTGGATAGGCCGCACATCATATAGGTGGCTAGCCTGGGTTGGGCCAGTGCAGGCAACGCCATCCGAGATTAGACTGATTGCCAAACGTCTGAAGGAGCCTGAAACTAAACAATTCTCCAATACTTCTTACATCAAAGCCGAGTGATTAGAGCAGGAACAAGAAGAGCAACGGCGCCCAACAAAAGACAGCAAGCAGAGGTCCGAAAACCATCAGGATATGATACAGAACCATGTAACGTTATACAATCTGCTGATACGAGCACTGAATATCGCAGTGTGCGGCACTAGAGGATACAGAGCCGCCCAGAGCAAACAAAGGACCAGATATAACAGACGCCGCACTACAAGACCCAGCCAGGCCATAGGAAACATCAGCTACTAAATACTCTGTCCAGGGTCTGCCCCCAGTGTCATAAGGTGAAGAGGCGCTGCTGTGTGTGACGGGCGGGACACGTCAGAAGAGGGTCACATTTACAATATTTAATGCTTATTTAAAGACTTCTATAGCCCCTTAGCAAGAAAGTGTCATCATGATTTAACACAGTAAAGATCTGGCCCTGATGGGGCTGTTGTACTGACTCCAGAGTTGCCTTCAGAGCTGAAATCCGCAGCCTGGTTCTTATTTCATTCATGACATAGATTTTAGTGCAATATCCTCTGTCTGTGCCTCAGTGTAGGACTGTGGGTCCGGCCCCCCGTGTTTGTATGAGCTTTTTTATATTACGTGCTGGCACCTCCCGCAGCACATTCCCCTCTCGGCGGTCTTCATGCATGAGCACAATGACATCTGACGGTCTCCAACAAAATGGTGCCGCAAGCAGCACATGTGCAGACAGATCTCAGCTAGTCATTGAGCCAAGGTGTGACCTGCACGAGCTGCTCACAGCAGGAAGCACAAGAAGGACATGGCCCTAACACATATATCAGATTGTTCCTTAGGCTAGTTTCATACTTGAGTTGAACGGTATCCGTTACATTGCGTTGTGTGACTGATGCAACAGATGCTGCAAAACAACGGAATCAGTTTTTTTTTTTTTACAGTTTACCAGCGGCAGACTATTGTGAACGATCAGCTGATCGCTCCCGGCCGCCGGGTGATCAGCTGATGGTTCGGCCGCGGAGAATGTGTGCGGGGGGTTGAGTGCGGGGTGGGTGGAGCTGAGCGGGGCCATGGCGCTGAGGCGGACAGGTGAGTGTGTGTGAGTGCGCGTGCGTGTATATACATGCGTCGTGGTGTGCGGGAGGGAGTGGAGCCAAGCGGGGAAGTGTCAGGCTCCCTGCACACGTAGCCAGGGTAAATATCGGGTATAACTAGGCAAAGCACTTTGCTTGGTTACCCGATATTTACCTTGGTTACAGGTGCAGGGAGCCAGAGAGAGCATGCACAGTGAAATAATAAGGATTCCGCTGCTCAAAAAACGTTACATGCTGCGTTCCTCCCGCTGGGCGGAAACGGAGCGTCGCCCAGCAGAAGCAACACAGGTCCTTTTGGCACAATCCATCATCCATACAAGTCTATGGGAAACAGCGGAATCAGTTAACGGATTCCGCTGTGTTCCAAAAGGGCGGATTGTGACGGAAGGAAAACAACGCAAGTGTGAAATTACCCTCACACAGTAAATGGTGATGCCCGGCTCCAACACCTCCACAGCGACGTGCTGCCCGTCTTCTCACAGAGCGGTGTGGGCTATACACACGCACCTATACGAACGCCAGTCATTGATTGCTACCGGCAGCTAAATGGTATCAATCAAAGCCGGCTCTGGTTGCTGCTGATCATGTCAGGCAGAGATTACTGGTGCAACCTGTGCCCACCAGCACCGGCTGCCCTCGCGCGGGGCGCCCCCATTCTCCTCAGACATCATCATTGATGCCCCCACATACCATCAGTTTGTCCCCAGATATCGGTGGGAAGCTCGGCCTCTTCCTGGGCTGCTCCCCGGTCTCCATGGGTCTTTCCTCGGCCGCCCGCCTCTTCTTGCCCTTCTTGGTGACTGTGGTGAAGGCCTCCCCGGCACCGGCCGCGCTCTCCGTGTCCATAGTTAGAACTAAAAACTACGTCTCCTCCACTAACACGTGCACAGCGGAGACATCCGGGGAGAAAGAGGCGGGGCTAAAGCATTAGGCGAAAATAGATCATTTTCACAATGATGTCCCCAGAACAGGCCCTCACGAACGCTTCACCTTGTACCACGTGAGTGAGCTGTTCAATTATTGCCTATTTATTAATATATTCATTTTAAATACTATGTAAAAGAAAACTGGATCTTATAAACTTCAACACATTTTTTTTATTTTTACAGCACGTTATTTATGTGATAAAGGAACAATATAAGAAAATATGGCGTTTTTATTGGATAATTTTCAACAGGCAGGAGGAGGGCAGCCCGAGGCTTCAGCTGGGGTTGTAACGTCAGGCGTGGGCGGAGCCGGTGTGTTTGGGTCGCTGATGAGTGGCTCCGCACGTCTGTACGGTTGCATCGATGTCGTCGCCGCTGGAGAAGCCGCAGATTATTGCTCACGCCCAGAAATCGGTGAATTACACCTTGTTCGATTGCAAATGGATCCCGTGCAGCGCCAAGTTCGTGTGTCTGGGAAATCTAGCGAGGGG
The DNA here is from genome assembly GCF_048569485.1 of Anomaloglossus baeobatrachus. Taxonomy (NCBI): domain Eukaryota; kingdom Metazoa; phylum Chordata; class Amphibia; order Anura; family Aromobatidae; genus Anomaloglossus; species Anomaloglossus baeobatrachus. The sequence continues at coordinate 78,104,151 of NC_134355.1, read as the reverse complement.
CAGCGGGATCCTGCAGATCTATGAGATCCAGCACGGGGAGGCCAAGCTGCTCCGGGAGGTCAGTACCGGATCGCGGGCTCCGCCATCTGCAGGCAGAGAGGCGCAGTGTGTGTGCTGTGCCCCGGTGTCAGGCTGGTGCGTTGTCAGTGTATACACGTTGTCATGGTAACCAGCAACTGCCAAGATGGAGGAAACAATATGATAATGATAATGTGATCAGTGCTGATAATATAATGCGGTGCATCAGCTCCGCTATGTACAGGGATGGGGGGAGCCTAAAAGAGTGCACAGATTCTTTCTGTGAGGTAAAACATTTCCCTGTCTGTAAAAGTATTTTACATCACAGAGAATTATTTGTGATCCCGTTCTGTAATGTCTGTATGCTCTCCCTGCCCAGGAGCTGTGGTATGGTCAGACTATGTCCCTGTACGATCAGACACGACCATTACACAGTACATAGCAGGGGCACATATATAACATTATCTCAACACAGGAACATTTTTTTAAACACATCCAATTGTGGAAATTATTAGTATTAATAGTTATTATTGCAAGATCTATTGATTATTATGAACTTTGTTCGAACCCCTTTAAATCCCCCTCCCCCAATCTGCGTATCCAGTTGTCACAGTAGATATGGGGACCAGCTCGGTACAGAGGTCTGCCTTGTGCCTCAGATGAAGGAAGGCATAAGATCACACACATCAGCAGACTTACTCTCTAAGGCATGGGTTGGGAATCTTTTTGGCTGAGAGAGCCATGAACGCCGTATATTTTAAAATGTAATTCCATGAGAGCCATACTCACCAGGGGGAGCAGTGGTGGAGCGGCTCAGAATGTCCCAGGAGACAGGGTAGGCGATGCTGCGGGCACAGAAGAGAAGGTGCCGCAATTCAGGAGGGTCGGCGATACTGCTGCTGGCTCGTGTGTTGTCATGGCGGCGGGCTGCTTTGATTCTCCTGCAGTTGACGAGATCGACTTCAAGAAAATGGCCACGGCGCGTGCATAGATCGTTGTGATGGACTTCAAGAAAATGGCCGTTGCGCATGCACAGATCGATGTGATGGACTTCAAGAAAATGGCCGCTGCACCTGCTCAGATCGATGTGATGGACTTCAAAAAAATGGCCGCTGCACGGGCACAGATCGATGTGATGGACTTCAAGAAAATGGCTGCGGAGTCCTATCTGTCACACGCTGCCTCCACGGCCATTTTCTTGAAGTTGATCAACTGCGGGAGATTTAAAGTAGCCAACAGATCAGTGATGCTCGCCGCCGCAAAACCCCACGAGCCTGCAGTATCGCCACCACTGCCGCCTCGGTAAGCCATGTGCGGTTTGTAAGACGCACCCCCGTATTTTCTTACAAACCAGAAAATACGGTTTTTTGTTTGTTTTTTTTTATTAAAAAAAATTATATTTATTATATTTATCTGTGAGCCATATGCAGCCATCAAAAGAGCCACATCTGGCTCACGAGTTTCCTGACCCCTGCTCCAAGGCTATGTGCGCACATTGAGTATTTGTTTGGAGACGTTTCTGCATCTCTTTGCGTGTACACGGCCTAAGTATGACAGCAGTCCCCATTTATTACAGGAACTAGTACAAATGTATCCTTTTTGGCTGTACCAAAGAGATAAACTACAAAACGTAAGCGTTCTATTGGTTGCATTAACCTCTTACTACTGAGTGGACGTATTTCACTCTACATCATTGGATCTTAAAGGGAACCTGTCAGGTGCAATATGCACACAGAATCACGAGCAGTTCTGGGTATATTTTGCTAATCCCTGCCTAACCGTCCCTGTATCTAGTATCATAGATAGAGATCTTTAGAAAAAGTATTTCTAAAGATCTTTTACCGTATGCTAATGAGCACAGGGACTAGTCCCAGGGGCATTATATCCCCAGAGTAGTCCGCCCTCTTTAGCATGGTAGCACGCCAACAGGGGTGTACTTACATGCTATACAATGCAGCATCACGAGCAGTGCCACGCGTACATGTGTTTGCTGTGACCGCGCTTCTGAATGCACGGCACTTTATTTATTTACAATGTATATACAGTAGATTACAAAAGTGAGTACACCCGTCACTTTTTTGTAAATTTTATTATCTTTTCTTAGGACAACACTGATGATATGACACTTTGATGCAATAAAAAGTAGTCAGTGTGCGGCTTGTATAACAGTGTAAATTTGATGTCCTCTATATAATTCACACAGCCGTTAATGTCTAAACCGCTGGCAACAAAAGTTAGAACACCGCTAATAATTGTTGGTCTACATAAAGATGGCCGAGGCTATAAGAAGATTACTAACATCCTGAAACTGAGCTGCAGCACGGCGGCCAAGACCATACAATAGTATAACAAGACAGGTTCCACTCACAACAGGCCTCGCCATGGTTGACCAAAGAAGTTGAGCCTGCGTACTCGGCGCCATATCCAGAGGTTGTCTTTTCAAAATAGAAATATGCTGCAGAGGTTAAGGGTTACATGAACAACAAAGAAAAATGGAGTTTCCAAGTCAATTAAAATTGTAAATTTTATTTCATCACAAAATTGAATAAATTAATTACAAAAGATCATATACAAAAGTACATTACAGAAAAAGTGATGCAAAAGAAGGGGAGGAAAATACCCCCAGACAAGGTGATATGGCTACAATTACATGTGTGGGTTAAATTTTAACCTTTTTCAGGAAGGGTACAATCCAATTAGGGGTGCTTCACACACAGCGAGCTCGCTGCCGAGATCGCTGCTGAGTCACGTTTTTTGTGACGCAGCAGTGACCTCATTAGCGATCTCGCTGTGTGTAACACTGAGCAGCGATCTGGCCCCTGCTGCGAGATCGCTGCTCGTTACACACAGCCCTGGTTCGTTTTCTTCAAAGGCGCTCTCCCGCTGTGACGCACACATCGCTGTGTGTGACAGCGAGAGAGCGACAAATGAAGCGAGCAGGGAGCAGGAGCCGGCATCTGGCAGCTGCGGTAAGCTGTAACCAAGATAAACATCGGGTAACCAAGGTGGTTACTAGAGATGAGCGAACCGGTCGCGGTTCGGCTCGAGGTCGGTTCGCCGAACGGGGGTCCCGTTCGAGTTCGGTTCGACGAACCGAACTAGAACCAATAGGCTATAATGGGAGGCAATCACAAACACATAAAAATGCATGATAAATGTACACAAACAGTTAATAAACATTGCCATAACACTTACCGGTCCTCGCGATCCCTCCTGCACTCTGTCTCCTGCCGCTATTCCATCCGATGATCGCTGAATCCTCCCGGTGACCTGCACTGCCAGCAGTGATGCAGGACCTATCGTGACGTCAAAATAGCCATGTGACCAGTCACATGGCTATTATCTCATTGGTTACAGACTGGTCACATGACTATGACACGTCATGTAGGACCTGCGAGTGCATCTCTCCGGTACACGGTGCACATTTGTGTATCGCCGTGTACCGGCGATATGCTCTAGCACACGGTCGACTCCCCGTTCCGTTAGGGACCGGCTGACACAGCCGGTCATTAACGGAGATCACCGTTGCCATAGCAACGCAGTTAGCGGTGACGTCACCGCTAACCGCGGCTCCGGGAGCACCGTTGCTATGGTAACGCGTCTGTCAGCGTTACCGCTGTTACCGCTAGCAGCACTGATCACTCACGGAGTGAAGGCTGCACGCTGCTTCCCGATTGTAGTGAGGATTGTAGTGAGGATGAGGTGCCCCAGCCCATCAAGTGACGGGCTGGGGCACCTCATCCTCACTACAATCCTCACTACAATCCTGAAGTGCAGTTTCTTCAAATTCATTTAAAGGCACTTGGAACGCTGAAATTGCTGCTTATAATTTAAGCCTCTATTAAAAACCTCTTATCAGCGCTGGTTTATTGGGGATTTATTGGGCTGACAGGGGGTAATAAAGATGGAGTCTCTAATGTGTCTGTGTATTTATTTCTATTAAAGTATTTTTTCTCTGTGTGGTGTCTTTTTTTTAACCCTTTATTGGAGATTCTTAATGGCCGGGTCAAACGTGCCTGACATTAAGAATCTCTGGCTTAATACTAGCTAGTAAAACAAAGCCAGTATTAACTCATGATTACCCAACAAGCCACCCGGCTCCAGGGCTGTTGGAAGAGTTGGATACAGCGCCAGATGATGGCGCTTCTATGAGAGCGCCATTTTCTGGGACGGCTGCGGACTGAAATTCGCAGCAGAGGCGCCCAGAAACCTCGGGCTAACCTGTGCTGCGGATTCCAATCCCCAGCTGCCTAGTTGTACCCGGCTGGACACAAAAATGGGGCGAAGCCCACGTCATTTGTTTTTTAATTATTTCATGAAATAAGTGAAATAATTAAAAAAAAAAAGGGCTTCCCTATATTTTTGGTTCCCAGACGGGTACAAATAGGCAACTGGGGGTTGGAGGCAGCCCGTAGCTGCATGCTGTACCTGGCTAGCATACAAAAATATGGCGAAGCCCACGTCATTTTTTTGGTGGGCAAAAAACTTCTGCATACAGTCCTGGATGGAGTATGCTGAGCCTTGTAGTTCTGCAGCTGCTGTCTGCTCTTCTCCATACAGACACACAGCAGCTGCAGAACTACAAGGCTCAGCATACTCCATCCAGGACTGTATGCAGAAGTTTTTTGCTGAAAAAATTATGTGGGCTTCGCCATATTTTTGGATGCTAGCCAGGTACAGCAGGCAGGTACGGCTGCCCCCAACCCCCAGTTGCCTATTTGTACCCGGCTGGGAACCAAAAATAAAGGGAAGCCCTTTTTTTATTATTTCATGAATTTCATGAAATAATTAGAAAACAAATGACGTAGGCTTCGCTCCATTTTTGTGTCCAGCCAGGTACATCTAGGCAGCTGGGGATTGGAATACGCAGCACAGGTTGGCCTGAGCTTTCTGGGCCCCACTGCTGCGAATTGCAGTCTGCAGCCGCCTCAGAAAATGGCACTTTCATAGAAGCGCCATCTTCTGGCGCTGTATCCAACTCTTCCAGCACCTGCCTGCTATACCTGGCTAGCATACAAAAATATGGCGAAGCTCACGTCCTTTTTTTGTAGTTTTTTGGCCAAAAAATTAAAAAATGCTTCCCTGGATTTTCCATTGCCAGTGAAGGTAACACCAAGCAGTGGGGGTTAGCAGCCAGTAGCTGCTTGGATTACCCTTAGCTAGCAATACAAAAAATGCAGCGGGAGCCCATATATATTTTTTTTAATTATTTATGTAAATAACTAAAAACAAAATGGGCTTCCCTGTATTTTGATTGCTGGACATCACAGTGCTGTAAAAATAAATCTTTAAAAAAAATGACGTAGCGCTTCGCGGTATTTTTGATTCTCAGCGCAGATAAAGCAGACAGCTATGGGTTGCCACCCCCATCTGCCTGTCGTTGCTTTGGTTGGCAATCAAAATACAGGGAAGCCCATTAATTTTTTCTATTTAAAAAATAGTTAAAAAAAAAATGACGTTGGGTCCCCCCATTTTTGATAGCCAGCTAGAGTAAAGCAGACGTCTGTAGCCTGAAAACCACAGCTGGCAGCTTTACCGTGGTTGGGGATCCAATGTGGAGGTCCCCCCAGGCTCTTTTTTTATAATTATTTTATAAATATTAATAATTACACAAAAAAAGTAGGGTCCCCTCCAAATTGGATCACCAGCCAAGGTAAAGCGGACAGCTATGGTCTGGTATTCTCAGGGTGGGAAGGTCCATAGTTATTGGGCCTTCACAGCCTAAAAATAGCAGGCCGCAGGCACCCCTGACGTGGCGCATCCACTAGATGCGCCAATCCTGGTGCTTCACCCCAGCTCATCCCGTGCCCTGGTGAAGTGGCAAACGGGGTAATAAATCGGGTTGATACTAGCTGTAAAGTCACCTGAGATCAAGCCCAGCAGTTTGTGATGTCATGGCGTCTATTAGATACCCAACATCATAAACTGTCAGTACTAACAAAAAAAAAAAAATCGACAAAAGAAATTTATTTGAAAAAACAGTCCCCAAAACACTTCCTCTTTCACCAATTTATTGTAAGAAAAGAAATAAAGGGGTCCCACGACGACTCTGGACCGTCTAGAATATGGGGGGGAGACACTCAGGGAACGTATCCCCCATTTTCTAGGAGTGCGGACCCTTCATGTGAGGAGTGTGGGTGCAATGAATCTGCACTCACTCTCCCCGGGTCCACAGCAGCAGAGTCCATGTCGTAATGGTTGCTACCAAAGCTGCAATGCCCTGCTCATGAGGTAAGGGCATGCCTAATCAGGAGAACTACTGTAGAGGAAGCTCTGCTCACTGGTATATAGGTGCTCAGAGGTAATAATAGATAAAATTAGTGAGTAATCTCGGCACTCTAAATCTCCCAGACTAAGTCAGTAAGTCACAACGGATAGTAATGCAAAATCACTCTTTATTGGTCCGTATTAAGAAAAAAAAAAATTTCATAAGCATATATGTTTTTGTCCAAAACAAGTTACAAATGACGTTTCGGCCTGAGCCTTCGTCAGATTGGACTTATCTGCATGTAATCATGAAAAATGACAATAATCAGTATCACATAAGAGTGAGAGAACAATAACATAAACTCGAACAATGTAGAGGTACAATTGGGATGCAGCAAAAAAATTGCAACACAGCAAGAAATGAAACACATGATACAAATGTCATAATACAGTACAAGGACAATATAGTAATGACAAATATGGGGTCAGAGTAGGCTTAGACAGCTCTGGTACGGAAAAGATGTCAATCATAAAGTAACATGTGCAGTAGGTGTAGAGCTACAGTATGCATGGCAGAGCTAATGGGTAGACCGACCATAGAAAAAGAACGGAGAAAAAAGTGGAGAAAAAAGTGGAGAAAAAAGTGGAGAAGAAGTGGAGAAGAAGTGGAGAAGTGTTTGTTCATGCCAGATGGGAGATAAATAATTTTTTACCGGCGCTGTCATTTACTGTAACGTGATCATCGGTGTACGGTGTATACCTGTGATCACGTGAGCGGGGACCAGAAAAACCGTCCTGAATCATGATCTCCAGGGTCTCAGCTAGCCCTGAAACCCTGGAGATTTTCTGACACTGGGGGGCGTTATTCACTTATTTCTGCCTGCTGTTTATAAACGGCAGATCAGAATAAGGCTACATTAACACGACCGATCCATTTTTGTGGTCTGCAAAAAACAGTCCGTTTTTTTTCACGGGTGCATCCGTGTGGCATCCGTTTTCGTTCCGTAGACGGTCCGTATGTCATCTGTTTGTTATCCGTGTGCCTTCCGTTTTTTTTGTGTACTGCAAAAAAACAATGAGGGTAAATGCATAAATTTACCCAGGATCCATAGCTTCATCCTACATGAGGCGGTCACATGTTCACTCCAGTGCCATTTTCTACTGCTTTTCACAGCGTAGAGCGCTCTGGTGATTTTCTTGTGCTTGTGCACTTCATATCAGTCTTTTCTGTCATTATAATGGCAGAAAGACACATAATGTCCCACTCTCCTGCATTTTGTAATTTTGCACCCTTTGGTGCCTTTCATGTAGCACTAAGGGGTGCTTAGCTTTGTATTTAGCCAAAAAAATGAAAAAAAATAAAAAATGACGTAGGGTTCCCCCTATTTTTGTAGCCAGCTAGGGTAAAGCAGACGGCTGCAGCCTGCAGGCCACAGCTGGCAACCTCACCTTGGCTGGTAATCCAAAACTGAGGGCACCCCACGCTGTTATGTTAAATTAAATAAATAATTGAAAAAAAAAAAAAACACGTAGGGGTCCCCCCAAAATTGGATCACCAGCCAAGGTAAAGCAGACAGCTGGGGTCTGATATTCTCAGACTAAGGAGGTCCATGGTTATTGGACTCTCCCCAGCCTAAAAATAGCAGGCCGCAGCCGCCCCAGAAGTGGCGCATACTTTAGATGCGCCAATCCTGGTGCTTCGCCCCAGCTCATCCCGCGCCCTGGTGCGGTGGCAAACGGGGTAATATATGGGGTTAATACCAGATGTGTAATGTCACCTGGCATCGAGCCCTGGGGTTGGTGAGGTCAGGCGTCTATCAGATACCCGACATCACCAACCCAGTCAGTAATAAAAAAAAATAGACGACAAACACATTTTTATTTGAAAAAACACTCCCCAAAACATTCCCTCTTTAACCAATTTATTAGAAAGAAAAACAAATCCAGGTCTGGTGTAATCCAAGGGGTTTCCATGATGATCCACACTGTCCCAGTCAATGAAGAGCAGGATGTTCCCCATTGGCTGGGAGAGCAGTGCAGTGACCTGAGCTAACATCAATGGGTCAGCCCAGGTCACTGCAGGGGATGACAAGTGCTGCTGTCAGCGAGGTACATTACCTGCGCTGATCTCCAGCACACTGACAGCACCTGTCACTGAGTTCAATGACCGGCGCCTTCACACCAAGTATCGCGAGAGGCCCGTGACGTCACCGCTAGTCAGTCTCGGGTCGGAAGCGAGAGGTGATGTGACAAGCAGCGGCCATGGAGGACAGTGACAGCGCTGAGGTCGGGATGGCGGGACTTCATCACCGCAGGTAAGCCGAGCGGGACCGTGTGTGTGTGTGTGTGTGTGTGTGTGTACATGCCGCGGGCAGGAGGGGGCGGAGTGAGGTGAGCGGGGAAGTGTGGGCTTCCTGCACGTAACTAGGATAAACATCGGGTTACTAACCAAAGCGCTTTGGTTGGATACCCGATGTTTATCTTGGTTACCAGCTTCTGGCAGGCTGCCAGCGATGGCTCCTGCACACTGTAGCTGTAAAAAGCCCTGCTTTTTGCTGCTAGAACTGTTCTCGAACGTATCTAGAACTATCGAGCTTTTGCAAAAAGCTCGAGTTCTAGTTCGATCTCGAACAGCCCCCAAAATCACTCGAGCCTAGAACTGGAGAACCTCGAACCGCGCTCAACTCTAGTGGTTACCCGATATTTACCTTAGTTACCAGCCTCCGCAGCTCTCACACTGCCTGTGCTGCCGGCTCCGGCTCTCTGCACATGTAGCTGCTGTACACATCGGGTTAATTAACCTGATGTGTACTGTAGCTAGGAGAGCAAGGAGCCAGCGCTAAGCAGTGTGCGCGGCTCCCTGCTCTCGCGGTTATGATCGCTGCTTCAGCTGCTGTGTTTGACAGCTAAGCAGCGATCATAACAGCGACTTACAAGGTCGCTGTTACGTCACAGAAAATGGTGACGTAACAGCGACCTCGTTGTCGCTGTCGCTTAGTGTGAACCAGCCCTTACAACTGCATTCCTATCAGCAGTGGATTAGTCACAATGGACATTAGTAAACTGCAGTTATTTGCTTACCCATTTAAATTCACAATTGTCCCCACAGGAGGTTAATGTGCCCACCAGAGTATAAAGGTGGCTTTACACACTGCAACATCGCAAACGACATCGCTGTAACGTCACCGGTTTTGTGACGTAATAGCGACCTCCCCAGAGACATTGCAGTGTGTGACACACATCAGTGACCTGGCCCCTGCTGTGAAGTTGCTGATCGCTACACATCTCTCAGGACCATTCTTTGGTCCTTTGTTTCCCGCTGTGCAGCATGATCGCTAGAAAGTCTCAGTGTGTAAAGGGGACAGCGACTTCCCTTTCAAAAAGCTGCTTTACAACATCCCCAATGACTAGCTAGGTCGTTCTGCAGGTCCGGATCGCTGTTGCGTCGTTGGCCAGGTCTGCCTGTTTGACAGCTCATCAGAGACTTTGTAGCGATCCCGGCCAGGTTGGGATCGCTGGTGGTATCGCTAGAAAGTCTCAGTGTGTAAAGGGGCCTTTAGGCTATGTGTCCACGCTGCGGAAAATGCGCGGATTTTGCCGCGGATTTCTCGCGGAAAAGCCGCGGATTTCCCGAAAATCTGCAGCTCAGGCACCTCCCAGCCATTTCTATGGCATTTTGGAAATGCTGTGCCCATGCTGCGGATTTTTTCCGCAGCGGATTTCGTGCGGATTTTGATCCGGAAAAATCTGCAACATGTCAATTATTGTTGTGGATTTTCATCCGGATTTTGGCTTTAAAATTGGGAAAAAAAAAAAATCCGCACCAAAATCCGCATCAAATCCGCAGCAATTCCGCGGTAAATCCGCGGCAAATCCGCACCTTTGAAAAGTTGCGGATTTTGCGGGAAAGCCGCGGATTTTGATGCAGAAAAATCCGCAGCTACATTCTTCCGTGGACACATAGCCTAATAGAACCCTCCAAATGCGCGTTTTCACATCAGTGTACTTCACCGCTTCATCAGGGAAGGCATAAATGAAGTGGTGAAGTACACTGACGCGAAAATGCGCGTTTGGAGGGTTCTATTATACTCTGGTGGGCACATTAACCTCCTGTGGGGACAATTGTGAATTTAAATGGGTAAGCAAATAACTGCAGTTTACTAACGTCCATTGTGACTAAGGCTAAGTTCATATTTCCGCTAAAATGTATCAGTCACAATCCGCTGCTCTTGTAAACAACGGAATCCGTTTAGCGGATTCCGTTGTTCCCATAGACTTGTATGAGCAGCGGATTGTGACTGATAATGCTGCGTTGTGCCCTCCGCCCGACTGATCAGTCGTGGAACGACTGACCGCCAGGCGGGAGGAACGCAGCCTGTAACGTTTTTTGAGCAGCGCGATCCGTCGGATTTCGCTGCGCATGCGCTCTGGCTCCCTGCACATGTAGCCAGCTTTGGTTGGTTACCCGATATTTACCCTGGTTACGGTGCAAGGAGCCAGCGCTAAGCGGTGTACGCCCATAACCAAGGTAAATATCGGGTAACCAAGGTAAACATTGGGTGCTTTGCTGTTACCCGATATTTAGTCTGGTTACGTGTGCAGGGAGGCCGACACTTCTCCGCTCGGCCCCGCCCCCTCCTGCACTCCGCACATGTACATACACTCACACATACACTCACCTGTCCCCAGCCATGCAGACCGCAGCACTGCCACTGACATCCCCAGCGCCTGGCCCCGCCCCCCGCTCGGCTCCGCCCCCTCCCGCATTTAGCATGTATACACACACTCACACTCACACACACACTCACCTGTCCTGCAGTCCCTGCGGCACTGTCGTCCTCAGTGCCACGGCCCCGCTCGGCTCAACCCCCCCCGAACTCCGCCCCCTCGCTCTTCGCTCCCCCCGCACACAACGGAGTCCGACAAAGAATTCTGTTCTTTGTCATCCGTTGTACAGCGTTGTACAGCGCATCAGTCACATGCGTCAAGCGACGCATGTGACTGATACAAAACAACGGAAATGTGAACTTAGCCTAATCCACTGCTGATAGGAATGCAGTTGTAATTGGATTGTACCCTTCCTGAAAAAGGTTAAAATTTAACCCACACATGTAATTGTAGCCATATCACCTTGCCTGGGGGTATTTTGCTCCCCTTCTTTTGCCTCACTTTTTCTGTAATGTACTTTTGTATATGATCTTTTGTAATTAATTTATTCAATTTTGTGATGAAATAAAATTTACAATTTTAATTGACTTGGAAACTCCATTTTTCTTTGTTGTTCATGTAGTCCTTTTGGAGTAGTCTATAATGTCTTTTGATATCCTCTTGTAGGAACTATGGAAATGTTTGTATTAATAAGAGGTTAAGGGTTGAGGGGGTCAGCCTGTCAGTGCTCAGACCATCCAGTTGGTCTTCATGACTCGTCCCAGAAGGAAGCTTCTAAAGATGATGCACAAGAAAGTCCACAAACAGTTTGATGAAGACAAGCAGACTAAGGACATGGATTACTGGAACTATGTCCTGTGGTCTGATGAGACCAAGATAAACTTATTTGGTTCAGATGGTGTCGTGTGTGTGGCAGCAACCAGCTGAGGAGGACAAAGACAAGTGTGTCCTGCCTACAGTCATGGCCAAAAGTTTTGAGAATGCTACAAATATTAATTTTTACAAAGTCTACTGCTTAAGTTTTTCTAATGGCAATTTGCATATACTCCAGAATGTCATAAAGAGTGATCAGCTTAACAGCAATTACTTGCAAAGTCAATATTGGCTAAGAAAATGAACTTTAACCCCCAAAATACATTTCAACATCATTGCATTCCTGCCTTAAAAGGAGCAGCTAACATTGTTTTAGTGATTGTTCCATTAACACAGGTGTGGGTGTTGATGAGGACAGGGCTGGCGGTCAATCAGTCATGATTAAGAATGACACCACTGGACACTTTAAAAGGAGGCTGGTGCTTGGTATCATTGTTTCTCTTCAGTTAACCATGGTTATCTCTAAAGAAACACGTGCAGCCATCATTGCTCTGCACAAAAATGGCCTAACAGGGAAGAGTATCGCAGCTACAAAGATTGCACCTCAGTCAACAATCTATCGCATCATCAAGAACTTCAAGGAGAGAGCTTCCATTGTTGCCAAAAAGGCTCCAGGGCGCCCAAGAAGGACCAGCAAACGCCAGGACCGTATCTTAAAACTGTTTCAGCTGCGGGATCGGACTACCAGCAGTGCCAAGCTAGCTCAGCAATGGCAGCAGGCTGGTGTGAGTGCTTCTGCACGCACTGTGAGGCGGAGACTCTTTGAGCAAGGCCTGGTTTCAAGGAGGGCAGCAAAAAAGCCACTTCTCTCCAGAAAAAACATCAGGGACCGACTGATATTCTGCAAAAAGTACAGGGAGTGGACTGCTGAGGACTGGGGTAAAGTCATTTTCTCAGATGAATCCCCTTTTCGATTGTTTGGGACATCTGGAAAACCGCTTATTAGGAGAAGAAGAGGTGAGCGCTGCCACCAGTCTTGTCTCATGTCAACTGTTAAGCATCCTGAAATGATTCATGTGTGGGGTTGTTTCTTAGCCAAGGGAATCGGCTCACTCACAGTCTTGCCTAAAACACACCCATGAATAAAGAATGGTACCAGAATGTCCTCCAAGAGCAACTTCTCCCAACTGTCCAAGAGCAGTTTGGCGCCCAACAATGCCTTTTCCAGCATGATGGAGCACCTTGCCATAAAGCAAAGGTGATCACTAAATGGCTCATGGATCAAAACATAGAGATTTTGGGTCCATGGCCTGGAAACTCCCCAGATCTTAATCCCATTGAGAACTTGTGGGTAATCATCAAGAGACGGGTGGACAAACAAAAACCAACAAATTCTGGCAAAATGCAAGCATTGCTTATGCAAGAATGGACAGCTATCAGTCAGGATTTGATCCAGAAGATGATTGAGAGCATGCCAGGGAGAATTGCAGAGGTCCTGAAGAAGGGTCAACACTGCAAATATTGACTTGCTGCATTAACTCATTCTAACTGTCAATATAACCTTTTGGTACTCATAATATGATTGCAATTATATTTCTGTATGTGATGTAAACATCAGACAAACACAAAAACCAGAGGGCAACAGATCATGTGAAAATAGAATTTTGGTGTCATTCTCAAAACTTTTGGCCATGACTGTACAGTCTAGAATGGTGGTGGGAGTGTCATGGTTTGGGGCTACATGAGTGCTGCCGGCTGTGGGAAGCTACAGTTCATTGAGGGAGCCATGAATGCCAACACATACTATAACATATTGAAGCAGATAATGATTGCCTCCATTCAGAAACTGTGCCGCAGGACAGTATTTCAACATAACGACCCAAATGACTCTCCAAGACTGGTTTGCTAAAGAAACTGAGGGTAAAGGTGCTGGAATGGCCAAGCGTCTCCAGATCTAAACCCTATTGAGCATTTGTGGGGCCTCCTCAAACAGAAGGTGGAGGAGCTCAAAGTCTCTAACATCCACCAACTCTGTGATGTCATCATGGAGGATGGACGAGGATCCAGTGGCTCCTGTGAAGCTCTAGTGAACGCCACGCCCAAGAGAGTTAATAAGGCAGTGCATGAAAATAATGATGGCCACACAAAATATTGACACTGGGCGCAATTTGGCCATTTTTTTACGTAAGGGTGTACTCCCTTTTGTTGCCAGCAGTTTAGACCTTAATATCTGTTTGTTGCATTATTTAGAGGGTAGCAAATTTACACTGTTATACAAGCTGTACTCTGACTACTGTGCATCAAAGTGTCATATTTTCAGTGTTGTCCAATGAAAAGATATAATAAAATATTTACACAAATGTGAGGGGTGTACTCACTTTTGTGATATACTGTAATGTGGTTCCATAAAGTACTGGTCAAAGGTTTTGGATAAGTGTGGAAGCAATGCTCCAAAGAAAGAATGTTTTCAAAATTAGAAGTGTATTTGTATCAATGATCAAAACACAAAGTGAATGAACCTAAGAAATCTAAATCAAAATCCGTACTTGGTGTGACCGGCCCTTACCTGCAACACAGCAGCAATTCTCCTAGATACATTGTCACATGAAGGAACTAGGCAGGGAAGATGTACTAAACATCTTGGAAAACTACTTCCAAATCTTCTATAGATGTCAGCTAGCGCAATCCTTCTTTCTTCATGTCACCCCGGAGAGACCCACTGGTGTTTAGATCAGGACTCCTCGTTCTTCATTATGCCGCAGATAATCCTTAGTGGTATTTTTTGGGGTTGTTTTTGGTGCTGCAGAATATTTGGAGTCTATCAGATGCCTCCTACATGGTATTACTTGATGCATAAGTATCTGCCTGTATTTCTCAGCATTGAGGACAGCGTTAGTTCTGACCAAATCCGCAACTCAATTTGCAGCCCAGAACTTTCAAGGAACCTTCACCGTGCTTCACTATAAGGCCTAAGACACACGGCATGAAAATCGGACAGAGTGGAATGGGAGAAAAGATCACATTCCACTCAGACCAATATTACTCTGTCAGCACACATGAGCGATTATTTTCTCGGCCCCAATCGGACTGAGAAAACAATTGCAGCATGCTGCGGGTGCAATGCGAGACTCTTTCTCTGGCACCCATTCATGTCTATGGGGCGAAAGAAAGATCGCACTTTCCTCTCGGACACCGGTGTACCGCGAGTGCAGGGTGAGAATGGCAGTAGCCGGCTACGGAGGAGAGGGGGAGATAAATCCCTCCCTCTCCTCCTCCGAGCCGGCCCGCCCTTCCTCCGGGTCGGGCCGGCCCGCCCTTCCTCCGGGCCTGCCCGATCTCATGATCAGACCTCAGTCGCAGGGACACTCGCATGACACTCAGCTCCGCAGTGCTGCCAGCGTGAGCCGAGTGTCATGCGAGGATCGCATTAGTCCCCATGTGGCCCCGGCCTTACCTGCAGATGCTCATTATTGTATCATTCTCCAGGACTTTGGCAAACAAGCTGACCTTTTTTTTTTACGATCAATTATTTCACATTTTAACTAGTCCAGACCACCTGCTGCCATTTTCCTGCACCCCAGTTCCTATCTTTTGGTACATAGTTGAGTCACTTGGTCTTGTTTCCATGTTTAAACTATTAAATACAGAAGATTAGTGTCAGCTCACCTAGATCACCTCTGTTCAAGTCCTAAAAATTGTGCGGAATAAACCTTGGCCAGGTGTGAAACTAGATGGAAAAGTAGAGCTTCCATCGATGCACAGGACCATTCCAAAATGTCTAATGTATGTTTTTTTTGGCCCAATTATTTCATGAAGACCACTTCTGAACAGACTTCTCCAAACACTAAATAGCTGTAACTTGGTCCCACTGGTTGCTGCTACCATGTTTTTTCCAAAAATAAGACCTCCCCCAAAAATAAGCCCTAGCAGGAATTTTCAGCATTTTCGGTGTAAGGCTTAAAAATATAAGCCCTACCCCAAAAAACAAGCCCTAGTCACGGTTCAATAATAAAGTGTCCTGCAGCTAGAAAAGCTAAAGAATTCTACAGGACACTTCATTATAGAAAGCACACACCCCCAAAAGAAAGAAAAGAGAAGACCCCGCAATCATACTCACCAGAAGCCGAATGGGAGGACCTGCAGTGGATCGCACACCCACGCACATCAGGTTGCACACCCACACACAATCACACACATTAGATCGCACACACTATCACACACACTCTCCATATACCAACTGCTTCTGCCGGTAGAGAATCCTGGGACACAGTGCGTTGGAATGCATAGAGGACCTGCAGTGGATGCGTCCCACCACCAAGTGCTCCGTACGTTCCACCGCAGGTCCTCGCGCTCCACTGCACTGCGTCCCATCTTCCCCTGCTGGCCGTAAGCAAGCGATATTGCCGGATGTGGTGTGCGTGTGTTTGTTTAAGAGTAGGAGTATAAGTTTGTGTGTGCGATTTGATTTATGTGAGTGTTGGCCTGAAGCAGGGGAGGACGGCATGCAGCATACCTGCTGGGAGCACCCGCCGAAGATTGCAGGAGGACCTGGGAGCCAGGCAGATATCCGGGGTCTTATAAATATGATTCTCCTGGGAAGGGGGGTCTGCTTTTTTTGGAGGTAAACTTACTCCCAACCATGTTTCCCCCAAAATAAGAACTACTCGAAAATAAGCCCTTGTGCTTTTTTGGGGGCAAAAAATGTAAAAGACAGTGTCTTATTTTTGGAAACACACGGTACTTCTGAACTGATGCCACTGCTGGAAATCTTCTCATTTCTAAGGAAAGTATGCATGTTTAGTCTCTTATCAGCTCAACTAAAGCGGGATTTAGGCTATGTGCACACTAGGCCGTTTTGCCCGCGGATTTACCCGCGGATTTGCTGCGGAAATTTCTTGAGAAATGTCTGCAATCTTTGTGCAGACATTTCCCAGCAAAACCTATGTGAAAAAAAATAGCTGTGCGCACGCTGCGGATTTTTCTCAAGAAAATTTCTTGAGAAAATTTTCTCGAGAAACTTTCTTGAGAAAATGAACATGTCCATTATTTTCCACAGGTACCCCACGGCTGCCTGCACTGCTGTCAGTGTCTGCCCGCAGTATCGGCAGCTTGTCATGCGGCAGCGCAGGCAGACACTGACACAGGCAGACACTGACACTGCACTGCAGCGTGTCAGTGTGTGCCCGCAGTATCAGAGTATCAGCAGCTTGTCACGCGGCAGCGCAGGCAGACACTGACACCCTGCAGTGCTGGCAGCCGCGGGGATGCCGAGCGCTGCTGTCAGGAGGTGAGATGAGGTCATTACCTGCTGTGACTATCTCCTGCCTCCTGACGTCACCGCGGCCACTGCTGTCTATGCCCGTCTCGCGGGCGGCCCGAGACTGTCACTAGCGGTGACGTCACGGGCTCTCGCGATACTTCTGACAACGCGGCGGGCATAGAAGTCAGTGACAGCGGTGACGTCAGCAGTACAGGAGATGATCACAGCAGGTAATGATCTTATCTATGCTCCTGATGGCAGCGCTCGTCATCCCCTGCAGTGACCTGGGCTATTGATGTTAGCTCAGGTCACTGCATTGCTCTCCCAGCCAATAGGGAACATTCTGTTCTTCATTGACTGTGACAGCGACTATGGTATGGATCGCCGTGGGACCCCCCTTATTGGATTACGCCGGACGTGGAATGGATTGTTCTTTTCAATAAATTGGTGAAAGAGGGAATGTGGGGAGTGTTTTTTCAAATAAAACTTTTTTTGTTGTCTATTTTTTATTTCTTACTGACTGGGTTGGTGATGTCGGGTATCTGATAGATGCCTGACCTCACCAACCCCAGGGCTTGATGCCAGGTGACATTACACATCTGGCATCAACCCCATATATTACCTCGTTTGCCAATGCACCAGGGCAACGGGATGAGTTGTGGCGAAGCGCCAGGATTGGCACGTCTAATGGATGCGCCACTTCTGGGGCGGCTGCGGCCTGCTATTTTTAGGCTGGGGAGTGTCCAATAACAGTGGACCTCCCTAGTCTGAGAATACCAGACCACAGCTGTCCGCTTTACCTTGGCTGGTGATCCAATTTGGGGGGTACCCCACGTTTTTTGTTTTAAATTATTTATTTAATGTAAAATAACAGCGTGGGGTGCCCTCTGTTTTGGATTACCAGCCAAGGTGAAACTGCCAGCTGTGGTTTGCAGGCTGCAGCCGTCTGCTTTACCCTAGCTGGCTACAAAAAATGGGGGGAACCCCACGTCATTTTTTTTTAAATTATTTATTTATTTTATGGCTAACTACAAGGCTAAGCACCCTTTAGTGCCACATGAAAGTCACTAAAGGGTGCCAGCTTAGAAAATGCAGGGGGGTGGGACATTATATAGGTCTTTCTCATCTATCTAGCTATCTATTCATCTATCCATCTATCCATCTTTCCCTCTATCCATTATCTGTCTATCGATTATCTATATTATTTATTGCAAAACTGCAGGGACCAACCTGCGGCAAATCCGCATGCGTTTTTCCCGCGGATTTTTCTGCAGGTGCGGAAATCTTCAACTCCCAGAAGTTTCTCAAGATATTTCCTTGAGAAAAATCACTTTTCTAGTGCGCACATAGCCTTACACACTACAAGATATCTTACGATGTGTCGGCGGGGTCACGTCGTGGCGCACCTCCAGCATCGTAAGTTACATTGTAGCATTTTACAGCTACGTGCGATTGCGATTGATTGGTAAAACGTTCATCGCATGCACGTCGTTCAATTCCTAGAAATTGAACATCAGATTGTTTATCTTACCCGGGGTAGCACACATCGCAGTGTGTGACACTCCGGGAACGAACAGATCTTACCTACGTCCTGCGGCTCCAGCCGGCAATGCGGAAGGACGGAGGTGGGCGGGATGTTTACATCCCACTCATCTCCGCCCCTCTGCTTCTATTGGCCGGCTGCCGCGTGACGTCGATGTGATGCAGAACGTCCCTCCCACTCCAGGAAGTGGATGTTCGCCGCCCACATCAAGGTTGTATGGACGGGTAAGTACGTGTGACGGGGGGGGTTATTTGTTTGTGCGGCACGTTCAACAAATTGAAAGTGCCGCACATACGATGGGGGCGGGTCCGATCGCATACGATATCGTATGCCGGATCGTATGGTGTAAAGCAGGCTTAAGTTTTTTTAATTGGTCAATCAATGTTTCTATGATCCTCAGTGTTGCAATTTCTTGGTTTCCTCAATGCTTAGAAATATGGCCTGATACTTACCCATTATGTAGTGACTTCAGGTAGGCAGCTGATTGGGCAGTATGGAGAAAAACAGGAGAAAATAGAGGGGTTTCTACTAGTGAGACCAATACGTGGTCAAAAATAATGCACAGTCAGTCAACCTCTTGAAGTATAAAAAGAATTTTTATTGACAACAATTTTTATAAGAGGAGAGAGTACATTTTATTATAAATTACATAGATGAATAAAGTGAACCAGGTAAAGACGGGAAAATACCGCAACCCAGACACGCCAGGTGATGCACAGATGGGGAAACAAGAGTACGTGCAATGGTTAGATGGTATAAATGTAACTGAATATAATCCAATACAATTCAAGGCTAAATAGCTCCCAAAAGCTCATTAGAGTGAATCTAGGTGAAGTTTGTCAAACAAATGACACAAATACAGGGGTGTCCGCAGATATAAATATATATAAATAATCAGTAAATATGTGCAGAACAACCATGATGAACGTTGTCAATCCAAAGAGTTAATGGGAGCAAGAAAGCCAAAGTCAGTTGAAAATATTAACCCATGCAGGACATTATAAAATTAACCCTACAAGGCAGATACAATAAGCCTGACTTAATGAAAACAAGGCAATAAATGACAAGATACTCCTGTTTCAAATTTTACTGAGTAAGAACATTAGCACTCAGTATAGCGCTGATGCCACCAAATACATATATCAACCGTATAGAAATAAACATGCTCATACCGATATATAAGGAGCATGAACATTAATGGACACCAGGCAAAAAGACTTGCCCATCTGATAATAACAACCCGGCGTGGCGTGCTCCGACGCGCACGTTTCGTGACCTTCCTCGGGGAGCTGCGCTACGATATCGTATGCCGGATCGTATGGTGTAAAGCAGGCTTAAGTTTTTTTAATTGGTCAATCAATGTTTCTATGATCCTCAGTGTTGCAATTTCTTGGTCTCCTCAATGCTTAGAAATATGGCCTGATACTTACCCATTATGTAGTGACTTCAGGGAGGCAGCTGATTGGGCAGTATGGTTGGGGCCAATGTCATTAATAACTATATTCAAGGTAAAGAAGAACAAAGAGTCCTGGAATTAACAATATGACCCCCACAGAGTCCTGATCACAACATCATAAAGTTGTCTGGGATTTGATAGAGACAAAATGATTTATACACAGAAGACCTGCGGTTAGCTCTCCAAGATGTTTGGAAGAACCTCCCTGCTGAGTTCCATCAAAAACTATGTAGAAGGAGAAGTGTACCTGTTGGAGGTGTTTTTCTGCTCTCCCTTTTAGTCCTGATTACTTTGTATGTAGGTAATAATTTAAACTTGGAAGAATAATAACAAAATGTTTAATAACAAGAAAAATAAGATATTAACAAGATAATTCAAAATAACAAAGTAAATAACAAAACCCTTCTTCAATGTCCTATAATTAGAGAAAAATACAAAGGCAAATATATGTATACGTATCAATGGTCCTTCATGAGATAGAGAGAGAGATACCAATTTGTACTCCAATATATACCAAAAAGGATCCCCATTCACACCCACATACAACCCACGACTCCTCCCTTGCTCCGGAATCTTTTGTGATACAATGTCCAATCAATTTCCGGTAATATGAGCAATGGCGTATGATTGCAGTGGTCATCTTCATCCTGCAGATGGCATCCTTGTACTTTGGGTTAAGGTTTTGGGGCCAAAAAGGCCTAGGGCATAACAGCTGGCTCCGAGAAGTCTAACTCAAGATCAAAGGTTTGTATAGCACTTAAACAAGGGGTTGTTCACCAATGCACATTTCAATAGGCTAGAAACAGAATTTCCAATTACTGGACACTGATATGTACCTGTCCAAAAGACCACAAACAAGGTATTCAACAACACCACAGGAGTTGTGGATCTTCTGAGAGACTAAAGCCACAGTATTCAATTCCAATGGAGATGCAACTTTTATCCCTTTGACAGAACAAAGGTCAAATCATCAAAGAACACACACAATGGCCTTCCTGCCAGACAGGTTATGAGACTCCAAAACTGTACATAGCTGATTCCTTGGATGTAAAGTCCTGGTAGCTGATAGATACAATATGGAGTCCAGTGATTCCTTGTAATACGTACATTGTCCATGTTGGCTTCCAACAGTACCTAGAAGAATTGTTATGGTTTTGAAGGCACAGGGCGGTCATGGACTTTGATTTTAGATTTCTGTTCTTCTGTTTTGTTCATTTATAAATTAAAGAAGTTATCCAGTTACCAAAACTGTTTTTTTTTTTTTTCTGATAAATCTTGAAAATATGTGCCCCTCAACACATCTATTATGTTTTTTCAGCAAAATTACCTTTCATTGTGCACTAGCAGCACATGCTCATTGCTGGCTCCAGCTCTGATGGGGTTAATCTCTCCTCTGAGTTCCTGTGTTCAGTTCCTACAAGTCCCAGAATTCTTTGTGGCTCTAGGGCGGTGTCTGGCTTATCTAACACACCCATTGTGTCTAATACACCCACTCTGCTCCCACCCAAACCCTCCTCCCTGCCTCTTCCCAGTGGATGTGCACTGAGATCAATTACACAGAGACAGCAGCAGCTCTACACAGCCAGGGGAAGAAAGTGTGTGTGCGCGCGTATATACCGTGTGTGTGTGTGTGTGTGTGTGTGTGTGTGTGTGTGTGTGTGTGTGTGTGTGTGTGTGTGTGCGCGTATATACAGTGTGTGTATATATACAGTGTGTGTGTGTGTATGTGTGTGTGTATATACAGTGTATGTGTATGTGTGCGCGTATATACAGTGTGTGTGTGTTTATACAGTGTGTGTGTGAGTGTGTATGTGTGTGTGTATGTCATACTCACCTGTCTGCAGGGTCCCGGTGCCATGCCTGCTTCCAGCCCCTGTCTCGGTACTGCCGCTCTGGCTGTGTGCAGTCTCCCCGGGGCACGTACGAAGCTTGCAGGACCTGGCGGTGGATCACCTGATGCAGTCACCTGACGCATCAGCTGATCGATTCTCGTGGTGTCGCCGGCTTTTTCGCGCCCGGCCGGCTATCAGCTGATCCTGCTGTCAGGGGACTTCATCAGCTGATTACCGGCAGCTCCTGCAGTGATGGGCCAGGATCAGACTCCGCTCCAGGAGCTGCCGGTAATCAGCACAGACGTGAGTATTTATTTATTTATTTTTTTTTTTGCACTGATGCATCAGCTGATTGTATAATCGGCTTTTATACAATCAGCTGATGTATGATGTGATTCACATCCTTTAACCTGACACATCATCTGATCGCTTTGCCTTCCAGCAAACCGATCAGATGATATTGGATCCGGATTGGACGGTGCGGGACCCTAACCCAGGATTACTGCGGAGGGGGGTTTATTTCAATAAAGATGAAGTCACTAATTGTGTTGTGTTTTATTTCTAATAAAAATATTTTTCTGTGTGTTGTGTTTTTTTTGTTTTTTTTTATCATTACTAGAAATTCATGGTGGCCATGTCTAATATTGGCGTGACACCATGAATTTCGGGCTTAGGGCTAGCTGATAATATACAGCTAGCCCTAACTCCATTATTACCCGGCTAGCCACCCGGCATCAGGGCAGCTGGAAGAGTTGGATACAGCGCCAGAAGATGGCGCTTCTATGAAAGCGCCATTTTCTGGGGTGGCTGCGGACTGCAATTCGCAGTGGGGGTGCCCAGAAAGCTTGGGCACCCTTCACTGTGGATTCCAATCCCCAGCTGCCTAGTTGTACCCGGCTGGACACCAAAATTAGGCGAAGCTCACGTCATTTTTTTTTTAAAATTATTTCATGAAATAAAAAAAAAAAAAGGGCTTCTCTATATTTTTGGTTCCCAGCCGGGTACAAATAGGCAGCTGGGGGTTGGGGGCAGCCCGTACCTGCCTGCTGTACCCGGCTAGCATACAAAAATATGGCGAAGCCCATGTCATTTTTTTTTTCTTTTTGGGTAAAAAACTGCATACAGTCCTGGATGGAGGATGCTGAGCCTTGTAGTTCTGCAGCTTCTGTCTGCTCTCCTGCATACACTAGTGAATGGAGGATGCTGAGCCTTGTAGTCCTGCAGCTGCTGTGTGCTCTCCTGCATACACTAGTGAATGGAGGATGCTGAGCCTTGTAGTCCTGCAGCTGCTGTCTGCTCTCCTGCATACACTAGTGAATGGAGGATGCTGAGCCTTGTAGTTCTGCAGCTGCTGTCTGCTCTCCTCCATTCACTAGTGTATGCAGGAGAGCAGACAGCAGCTGCAGAACTACAAGGCTCAGCATCCTCCATTCACTAGTGTAAGCAGGAGAGAAGACAGCAGCTGCAGAACTACAAGGCTCAGCATACTCCATCCCGGACTGTATGCAGTTTTTTGCCAAAAAAGAAAAAAAAAAAATGACGTGGGCTTCGCCATATTTTTGTATGCTAGCCGGGTACAGCAGGCAGGTACGGGCTGCCCCCAACCCCCAGCTGCCTTTTTGTACCCGGCTGGGAACCAAAAATATAGAGAAGCCCTTTTTTTTTTATTTCATGAATTTCATGAAATAATTAAAAAAAAAATGACGTGAGCTTCGCCTAATTTTTGTGTCCAGCCGGGCACAACTAGGCAGCTGGGGATTGGAATCCACAGTGCAGGGTGCCCAAGCTTTCTGGGCACCCCCACTGCGAATTGTAGTCCGAAGTCACCCCAGAAAATGGCGCTTTCATAGAAGCGCCATCTTCTGGCGCTGTATCCAACTCTTCCAGCTGCCCTGATGCCGGGTGGCTAGCCGGGTAATAATGGAGTTAGGGCTAGCTGTATATTATCAGCTAGCCCTAAGCCCGAAATTCATGGTGTCACGCCAATATTAGACATGGCCACCATGAATTTCTAGTAATGATAAAAAAAAAAAAAAATACACAACACACAGAAAAATATTTTTATTAGAAATAAAACACAACACAATTAGTGACTCCATCTTTATTGAAATAAACCCCCCTCCGCAGTAATCCTGGGTTAGGGTCCCGCGCCGTCCAATCCGGATCCAATATCATCTGATCGGTTTGCTGGAAGGCAAAGCGATCAGATGATGTGTCAGGTTAAACTACGTGAATCACATGACACATCAGCTGATTGTATAATCGGCTTTTATACAATCAGCTGATGCATCAGTCGAAAAAAAAAAAAAATAAATACATACTCACTTATGTGCTGATTACCGGCAGCTCCTGCAGCGATCGATTGGACAGGAGTATGATCCTGTCCCATCGCTGCAGGAGCTGCCGGTAATCAGCTGATGAAGTCCCCTGACGGCAGGAGCAGCTGATAGGCGGCCGGGCGCAAAAAAGCTGGCAACACCGCGAGAATCGATGAGCTGATCCACCGCCAGGTCCTGCAAGCTTCGTACGTGCCCCGGGGAGACTGCACACAGCCAGAGCGGCGGTACCGAGACAGGGGCTGGGAGCGGACATGGCACCGTGACCCTGCAGACAGGTGAGTATGACATTTTTTTTTTCTACTGTTCACTTTGGTTTTCGCCGCTGCCTCCACCTCCCGCCCAGACATGGCGCCGCACGGAGCTGACATGGCACTGGGCGGGTTGTGGACGCAGCGGTGACGGTATCGGGAGGATTCATGCTTCTGTGTTTACCAACAGAAGGAATCCTCTTCCTGTACACGTCACTGTAGTACCCACCCCTTGCGTTTTATAGCTGCGTTTTTAGTCATAGAAACGCAGCTATATGCGTTTTTCATTGCGTTGTTGAACATCTCATTGAACTCAATGGGTGAAAAACGCAGAAATAATTGACATGCTGCATTTTTGTGGTCAACACAAAAACGCAGCTACAAAAAAAACGCTGTCTGCGGACAGCACTTCTGAAAACCCATAGACATTGCTGGGGAAGCAATGTCACTGCGTTTTCAGCACAAAAATGTGGTAAAAAACGCCGCAAAAAACGCAGCAAAAACGCCTAGTGCGCACAATGGCATAGACTTTACTCGGGAAGCAAAGTCATGCAGTTTTCTGAGTAAAAACGCACCAGAAAAACGCGCAAAAACGCCACGAAAAACGCACTGTGTGAACTTACCCTTAGTTGGTGACATGCAGCATCGCAGGTGACAGAGCAGAGCAAGTTGGTGACATGCTCTGCTCTGACACATAGTGTGCTGCATGTCACTGTATCCACTCTGGGACTTGTTGTGCAGGTGACCGGATGCTACATGTCACTAACTGTCTCCACTGTGGTACTTGTTCTGCAGGTGAGAGTGTATACAGTTGGTACTATGCAGCAGAAATCACAGAGTGGAGACAGATAGTGACATGTAGCATCCGGTCACCTGCACAACAAGTCCCAGAGTGGAGACAGTGACATGCAGCACACTATGTGTCAGAGCAGAGCATGTCACTGTCTCCACTCTGGGACTTGTTGTGCAGGTGACCGGATGCTACATGTCACTATCTGTCTCCACTCTGGGACTTGTTGTGCAGGTGACAGAGTGGAGCAGATTGGTCCCATGCAGCGTCCGATCACCTGTGCTGCTGGTGGGAGTATATGATCACACTGCCGACACCGCCCGCTCTCCTGACAGCTGAGCACAGCGGGCGGGTGGACAGTGTGATCACATACTTGCGTGACAGGGGGGATTTCAGTGGAGGAAACCCCCCCTGTACTCCACACTGGCGCCCCATACCTCCCACAGCTGAATGCTGGTAAGCGCGCGCTCTGCCTTCACCGCTCCACACTGGCGTCCTCCGGATCCTCCCCTCGATGCTGGGCTGTGACGTCAGGTAGTCACCGCCCACAGCCCAGTCAATCACTGTGAGTGGCGCCGGCATCCTCTGACGTACCCGTCTAGTTTGAGAGCCCGGAAATGCCGGGACGTCAGAGGATGCTGGCGGCCACAGCTCCAGGGGGTCATGTGACCGGCACTGAGCGTGCAGGATAGCGCCGCTCAGTGCCAGAAATGGAAACAGAAGCCAATGCAGAAGATGCAGACAATGGTAAGTGAGAATCATTGGGGGAAAAAAAAAATGAGTGAACCACCCCTTTAACACTTCTAATTTGGAAAGCTTTGTTTCTTTGTAGCATCCCCCCCCCCCCCCCCTCCCCGTGTGACACTTTAGCACAGTATTGTATTTCACATGGCTAAAGAAGGACTCAATGAATAGAAAGTTTACACTAGAATCTGCAGGAGCAATGACCTTTATTAATGATGTCACTTCAAGATATCTCCGGTAGGCAAAGACATTGTTATGGTTGCTCTGACTGTATCCGGTGCCATGTTTACATTGGCTGAGATTTCGTCTTTCTGCCTTTTTAACTTGCCTTTACCGTAAAGTATCCAAAAACCGAGACAAAGGGCCGGCACCCCCAGTGCAATGAGGAGCCACAGAAGATATACTTTCTTTGTCTTGCTGGAAGCTCGAGATTCAAATAGGTTTTCCACTGTCATGGCCTCAGTAGAATTGGTGATTCTTATTTTTGTAGGACTGTATGGATGGCTTGTAATATTTTCCATAGATCCAGGATTGTATGTGATGTCTTCCGTGATGTTTGTGGTGGGTGTAGAGGGAAGATCACTGTAGCTATATCTATCCTGTAGCTCATTTTGTTCTTCTGTCAGCTGCTGCTTCAGCATTGGCCGTGCCTCCAGGGGAGCTCCGAGGAGGAGGCATTGTAGGAATAAAAAGCATCCAGTCTTCATACTTGTCAGGACCCAGAAAAGGTCTTGATGTCTCAATGTTGTATGCAGACTGTGAGTGTAAAAGAAATGCTGTAGTATGAGAAGGAGCCAGACACTTCAGCTATAGAAGAGGCAGCGCAGAACACAGAAGATTGTGGTGTGCTTCCACTACCTAATGCTCGCTGACTGTGACCTCACTGGCCTCTGACATCATCTCGTTCTATGGCCATCACTACAGGCATTAGAAGAAGAAGGATCAGATTAGATAATTGTATTAGAGGGAAGGACAACAGCCAATAAATAACAAAAGTGTGTCCTACAGTATAAAACGCATGCACCTCGCCCCATGTAACCATTTACACAACATTTCCCCTCCAGGCTGAAGCCAAAAGAAAAATGGTCGATTCCATTCATGTTAACTACTGACTACCAAATCTGTAAATCCCTATTTAGCTCTGGAAATGCAAAATTATATTTTATTTCACCAATAAATCAAGTGTGTGTGTGTGTATATGTATGTATATATGTGTGAGTGTATGTATATACTGTGTGTGTGTGTGTGTGTGTGTGTGTGTGTGTGTGTGTATATGTATGTATATATGTGTGAGTGTATGTATATACTGTGTGTGTGTGTGTGTGTATATAATATATATATATATATATATATATATATATATATATATATATATATATATATAATATATGTATATGTGTACATATATATATCTATATGTGTGTACATATATATATCTATCTATGTATAGATAGATATAGATAGTGTGTGTGTGTGTGTGTGTGTGTGTGTGTGTGTGATTTTTTTTATTATATATATATATATATTGTGTGTGTGTAGATATATTTTATAATTTTTTTTTAATAATTAATAAGTATTCCCCAGAACTGAAGAGCACCTGATTACCTTGTAAATTCCTAGCCCCTTCATTAGAGCATTAGAGGTAGTTCAGACTACCTCTATTTTTAAAAAAAAGTCAGTTTCTCATTCAGGACAGACGGACTTTACACCCGTGTTGTCATCCATATGTTAGTTTTTATGACATCCTTATGACAGTTTCCTTTGTTAATAACTGTAATGGATCTTTGAAAAAATGCATGACGTATTGTTGGTAACTCATTTGTGAGCCAATTTTTTGCACTTACATTGGGCTCAATTCTTTAATTCTGGAATAGCTCACTCTAGCCTTATTGAAGGAGCTATTTGGTACAAATGTGCTGAATTTATTAAAGGGAATCTGTCAGCGGGGTTTTGCTACCTCATCTGAGAGCTGCGTGATGTAGGCAAAGAGATCCTGAATCCAACGATGTGTTACTTAGATTACTGGGTGCAGCCATTCTGACACAATCTGCATTCTTAGCTTTAATTATGTAGCTGAGCCCAGGGAGCTGCTCCATCCACATCAGGCTCTCTATAGAGATTGACACCTCACTGTCCATATATAATCAGGAGGGAGTGTTCCAGCATGGCACCAGGGAGCTTAGGCACAACAATGATAAGGGTCCTGCTGCTAAATCAAACATTGCAAATAAACCAAAGACAGTGACAACACAGGCATACCTCTGAACATTCTGTGTTAACCCTTACAGCATGCTGGCTTCAGCTTTCATAGCAAAACCTGTGTAAAGCTGAGAAAAAGGAGCGAAAGTAAGGTCTTACCAGATATAAATTTGCAATATGCATGATAGTACATTCACCTAATGGGGTTGTGAGAGTCACAACCCCTATGAAGGCTTGTAAAGTAATGGCGGCTACCGCAGCCACACGTGGGTTAATATTCGGTGCTAGAGAGGAAAAGCGGGGTTAATGCTGTGCTGCTGCCTAATGAAGAGATTGTTGATTGTTAATTATTAATAATCAACAATCTTTTCGGCAGCAGCACGGCATTAACCCCGCTTTTCCTCTCTAGCACCAAATTTGGCCAATCTTCTCAGGGGCTTGGCCTCTGTGCGCTCACAAGAACTGTTACTCCAGTCTGCGACTAGAGTAACCTTTCACTTCACATGAATTGGATCTTGAGCCTTACCTCGCCCTACCCCACCCTGGCTCCTCCACAGCCTGTCCATTTAGGCGGAGCTGTTTGAAACTGGTATGAAAATGCTAAACTTTTTGTTTTATTTGCTTTGATCATGGTGCATATGCTACCCATTTTAGGGAAACTAGATGGTCAGTGGTTAGCAGCAGATGAACAATAAATTGTTCCGGCTCTCAAGAATAAAACATCCCATTTATGTGATCTTAAAATTCCATAATTGGGAAGATGATACAAGTATTACCAAACGCGTTTCATGTGCAACCAGAGTTCAGTCGTGTCCGCTACAGGTAAGACCGCTGTTTGCATTCGTAGAGAGAAGGGTCTGTTTCTTCTACTGTTGAGGACACGAGGTCGCTGTGCTCCAAGACGTGATCTCCTCAGAGTGCAGTGGAGCTTGTTGTTTTCCGCTT
The DNA here is from genome assembly GCF_048569485.1 of Anomaloglossus baeobatrachus. Lineage (NCBI taxonomy): Eukaryota > Metazoa > Chordata > Amphibia > Anura > Aromobatidae > Anomaloglossus > Anomaloglossus baeobatrachus. Next base: position 78,075,089 of record NC_134355.1, on the reverse strand, counting down.
ATCTCTTGGGGGTTTGGCACTGTTGTTGCTTAGTAGCAATGGTGTCCTGGGATCAAATCCCACCAAGGACAACGTCTACAAGGAGTTTGTATGTTCTCCCTGTAAGACACTCAGAATGTAGAGTGTAAGCCCCAATGGGGACAGTGATGATCACATCTGTAAAGCTCTGTGGAATATGATGGCACTACAGGCGTAAAAAAATTAAAATACGGCAGAACGCGGACCAGTTACCGTATATACTCATCAGAATGAGCCTTAAAGCTGCACTCCAGCATTTTTTTTTATTATTATTATTTTACCGCTGAAGTGGTGCTTTAAATCTAAGTCCCTGTGGGTGTGGCATGGCCGGGCATGTGAGTGGTCGCACAGTAGGACCGCCCTGGGTAATCACGTGCATGTAGCTCCTCTGGGTCCACACACCAGTGCTGACCGCGCTCAGTGAGAGCAGGAAGGTCTGCATACAGTGGAGGTGGCAGCATGGCTAGAGGAGCGACCGGGAGGTTGTGGCAGGTGAGGAGAGGGGATGGCGCTGACACACTGTCAGCAGGTACCAGGGCGGGAACACCAGCTGCTGTCAGTGCAGTGGGAAAGATTGCTAGTGTTGCCAGAACACCCATTAAAGAGGACCAACCACCACAATTTTGCAATGTGAACTAAAAGCAGTGCAATACTGGCACTAAGACGCTCATTGCAGGCATAGATGTTGTAGAAAGATCGGGGGCTTGGTTGCAGAAATATCTTTAATCAAAGTTGCAGAAATGCCCTGCACTTTGACAGGTGTAACAGGGGCGGGCCTTTGTGGTCAGGTCCTTGCTGTAAAGCCCTTCTCCAGCTTCCTCTATGATGTGCCCCCCTTTTTTTTTTTTTTACTTCAGTCTTGCACCACGCCACCATTGCTGTTTGTTGGCAGCGTATGTGCATTGATTAAAATGGCGCCGGAGTCTGCGCATGCCCAAACCACAATCTCCGGCGCCATTTTATTGCAGACATCGGTGCGTGCGCAGACTTTTTTTTTCTTCACATCTGCGCACGTGCTCCTGCCGCTCATACTTTTCACTATGATAGTCTTCACTAAGTGCCGATGATGCTCTGCTGTTTCTGGTCTTCTATTCTTCTCATAACAATGGAGACAATTGAGAAGTTTGGGAAATATTCAGGCCTGCTAATTAACTGGAGCATAAAGGCCACGTCTCACTAAGTGACATCGCTAGCGACATCGCTGCTGAGTCATGTTTTTTGTGATGCAACAGCGATGTTGCTAGCGATGTCGCTGTGTGTGACATCCAGCAACGACCTGGCCCCTGCTGTGAGGTCGCCGGTCATTACTGAATGTCCTGGACCATTTTTTGGTCGTTGCTCTCCCGCTGTGAAGCACACATCGCTGTGTTTGACAGCGGGAGTCAACGATCTGAATGTGCAGGGAGCAGGGAGCCGGGCTTCTGGCAGCCTGCGGTAAGCTGGCAACCAAGGTACATATCGGGTATCCAAGCAAGGCGCTTTGCTTAGTAACCCAATGTGTACCATGGTTACGAAGCACAGCGTCATTACATAGGTCGCTGGTGGCTGATCTCTGATTGCTGTGGAGATTTGCCTGATTGACAGCTCACCAGCGACCATGTAGCGACGCATCAACGATCCCTGCCAGGTCAGATCACTGGTTGCGTCGCTTAGTGTGACGGTACCCTAACACTCTTGCTCCTTTCACTTTGCCGGCAATAGCATACCTAATTTTGCCAGGTCTGGACTTCAGGTGACCTCTCAATTATTTTAAATTGGGTTTTGAGATACTAAAAACCATTGTTGTGAACCACTTCCTTCCAGAGGTCGAATAAAGGCTCTGCCGCAGCCTGAGTAATCAGCTAATGAAGAAGATGAATCTCGCTCCCTGAACAGGTCCTTCTTTATTCACATAACATTGTTGCACACTAGATAACAGATGAGATGGAGTTCTAGTGACGGTGGCGTACTACGTCTACGCGTTTCATGTGTAACGCACCCTCATTATGACTAAGGGCGAGTTACAACCGAAACGCGTAGATGTGGTATGCGGTATGCGGGTGTCACTATAACGCCATATCATTTGTCATCTAATGTCCTGTGCAACAATTTTATTTGAATAAAGAAGAAACTTCGTGAAGCCGGATTCATTTTCTTCATTAACTAAACCTTGTTCCAATAGTAACAAAGTTTAAACAAAAGTCGAGCACTTGGCCTGTGGTAGGGCGGCTTAGTTTAGTCTCCAACTCTTATTTACTATAATTATTTCTCCAATTTAAAGTGAACCTGTCAGGTCCAATATACACCCAAGCCACAAGCAGTTCTGGGTGCATATTGCTAATGCCTGCCTAACCGTCCCTGTATACACTAGCATAGATAAAGAGATCTTTAGAAAAAGTATTTCTAAAGATCCTTTATGATATGCTAATGAGCACAGGGACTAGTCACAAGGGCGTTTAGTTCCTGCGCTCATTTCGCTCTCTTAGCATGTTAATATGCCCACAGGGGCGTGCTATCCAATGCAGCATCACCAGCGGTGAGGCGCGTACCTTTGTCCGCTGTCACTGCTTTTCTGAATGCCGGGCTCTTCCGGTCATGCGCATTATGAAGCGGGGTGTACGTATCCCGGCTTCAGAGAGGTCTAGTGCGCATGACCGGAAGTGACGGGAGTTCAGAACATCGGTGACAGCAGATACAGGTACTTGCCTCCACTGGTGATGTTGCATTGAATTACATGTTAGCACGCCCCTGTGGGCATATTAACATGCTAAGGCTGCTTTCACACATCCGGTTTTTGCTGTGCGGCACAATCCGGCTCTTTGCAGAAAAAATGCAACTGTTTGGTTTTTTTTCGCCGCCGGTTGCGTTTTTTCCGCATAGATTTTCATTAGTGCCGGATTGTGCCGCATGGCCTTGCATTCGGTCCGGTTTCTGCCGGATGCGGCATATTTAGCCCATGCGGCAGGTGGATGGAACGTTGCCTGGCACTTTTTTTTTGTCCGGCAAAAAAAAAACGCATCGCGCCACATCCGGCCGATGCGGCGCTTTTTCCAATGCATGCCTATGGACGCCGGATGCGCCGCGATGCGGCGAAAACCGCATCCGGCCGCCGCATGCCTTTTTTTGCACTGCCGATGCTCAGTAGCGTGCCGCAACCGGCAAAAAACGGACAGGCCGCATGTAAAAACTTATGCAAAGGATGCGTTTTTTGCCGCATCCGTTGCATAGGTTTTAGAGCCGGATTTAGCCGCACTGCTAAAACCGGAGGTGTGAAAGCAGCCTAAGAGTGCGGATTGAGCGCAGGAACTAATGCCCTTGTGACTAGTCCCTACACTCATTAGCATATCATAAAGGATCTTTAGGAATACTTTTTCTAAAGATCTCTTTATCTATGCTACTATATAGAGGGACAGTTAGGCAGGGATTAGCAATATACACCCAGAACTGCTCGTGGTTCTGTGTGCATATTGGACCTCACAGGTTCCCTTTGAGTATCTGAGAGTTAATTCTTCAAAATTAAACGTTTGTTCAGGGATCTGATCTGGAGTAAACAAGCTCTGAGCTGGAAATATTGCAAAGAGACAAAAGGGAGGGGCAATTGGCAGTTCCAAATCTTTAGGTTTATTATATGGCTGCTCAACTTTAGCATATCCTTGGGTGGGACACCCCGGAGGTAGTGGGGCACTGCATTATCTTCTCCAACGTCAAATTAAATTTACAATGCTGTTAGAAGCACAGGAATCAGGTAAGTTCAGAGTTTCTCGAGCTAAATTGCCGACTTTGCTACGAATAAATCGGATATGGTGGAAGGTTGAGGGAGTTGCAGGGTCTTGAAAGGATTTCGCATTATACTTCATTATGGGAGACACTGTGGCTTACGCATTTATTCCGATTAAAGGGGTTTCAAATTAGGATCTGAGAGATCCATAGATTATTTCACATTTTAACAGGTGACTAAAGGGGGCTTTACACGCTACGACATCGCTAATACGAACTCGTTGGGGTCACGGAATTGGTGACGCACATCCGGCCGCATTAGCGATGCCGTTGCGTGTGACACCGATGAGCGATTTTTGCATCGTTGCAAAAACATGCAAAATCGCTCATCGGTGACATGGGGGTCCATTCTCAAAAATCGTTACTGCAGCAGTAATGAAGTTGTTCCTTGTTCCTGCGGCAGCACACATCGCTCCGTATGACACCGCAGGAACGAGGAACCTCTCCTTACCTGCCTCCCAGCCGCTATGCGGAAGGAAGGAAGTGGCCGGGATGTTACGTCCCGCTCAGCTCCGCCCCTCCGCTGCTATTGGGCGGCCGCTCAGTGACGTCGCTGTGACGCCGCACGGACCGCCCCCTTAGAAAGGAGGCGGTTCGCCGGTCACAGCGACGTCGCCGGGCAGGTAAGTATGTGTGACGGGTCTGGGCGATGTTGTGCGGCACGGGCAGCGATTTGCCCGTGTCGCGCAACAGATGGGGGCGGGTAACCACGCTAGCGATATCGGGACCGATATCGCAGTGTGTAAAGTAGCCTTTACTCACAATTACAAAGTGACTTTAGAACTTTAGTGACTTTTGCCATATCAACATTGATACCACATAAATGCACAAAAGAGGGGATGGAGGTACAGAGGGAGCACTCTAGATCAGCCACCCACATACATGGCGCAGTCCCTATTGACCACAGCATCTGAAGGATTTTCCTCTTCCCCGACGTCTTCTGTCAGGAGGCCCTTATACACATTAGATGTCGGGAGGCCCTCACACGCATTAGATGTCGGGAGGCCCTCACACGCATTAGATGTCGGGAGGCCCTCACACGCATTAGATGTCGGGAGGCCCTCACACGCATTAGATGTCGGGAGGCCCTCACACGCATTAGATGTCGGGAGGCCCTCACACGCATTAGATGTCGGGAGGCCCTCACACGCAATAGATGTCGGGAGGCCCTCACACGCAATAGATGTCGGGAGGCCCTCACACGCATTAGATGTCGGGAGGCCCTCACACGCATTAGATGTCGGGAGGCCCTCACACGCATTAGATGTCGGGAGGCCCTCACACGCATTAGATGTCGGGAGGCCCTCACACGCATTAGATGTCGGGAGGCCCTCACACGCATTAGATGTCGGGAGGCCCTCACACGCATTAGATGTCGGGAGGCCCATACACGCATTAGATGTCGGGAGACCCTCACACGCATAAGGCTAAGTTCACACTTCAGTTGTTTTCAATCCGTCAGGTCCGTCAGCAACGGATCAGTTGTTTTTTAGGCTAAGTTCACATTTCCGTTGTTTTGTATCAGTCACATGCGTCGCTTGACGCATGTGACTGATGCGCTGTTCAACGCTGTACAACGGATGACAAAGAACAGAATTCTTTGTCGGATTCCGTTGTGTGCAGGGGGGCGGAGTTCGGGGGGGAGGGGAGCCGAGCGGGGCCGTGGCACTGAGGACGTCAGTGCCGCAGGGACTGCAGGACAGGTGAGTGAGTGAGTGAGTGTGTGTGTGTGTGTGTGTGTGTGTGTATACACACATGCTGAATGCGGGAGGCGGCGGAGCCGAGCGGGGGGCGGGGCCAGGCGCTGAGGATGTCAGTGGAAGTGCTGCGGTCTGCATGGCTGGGGACAGGTGAGTGTATGTGTGAGTGAGTGTGTGTATGTATGTATGTGTGTGTGTGCACATGCAAAGTGCGGGAGGGGGCGGAGCCGAGCGGGGGGCGGGGCCAGACGAGGGTGTCAGTGGCAGTGCTTGTCTGCATGGCTGGGGACAGGTGTGTGTGTGTGTGTGTGTGTGTGTGTACATACATGTCCTGAGTGCGGGAGGGGGCGGGGCCGAGCGGGGAAGTGTCGGCCTCCCTGCACACGTAACCAGCCTAAATATCGGGTAACAGCAAAGCACCCGATGTTTACCTTGGTTACCCGATATTTACCTTGGTTACGGGCCTACACCGCTTAGCGCTGGCTCCTTGCACCGTAACCAGGGTAAATATCGGGTAACCAACCAAAGCTGGTGACGTGTGCAGGGAGCCAGAGAGCATGCGCAGCGAAAACCGACGGATCTCGCTGCTCAAAAAACGTATGATGTCGTAGAGGCCCTCACACGCATTGGATGTCGGGAGGCCCTCATACGCATTAGATGTCTGGAGGCCCTAACACGCATTAGATGTCTGGAGGCCCTAACACGCATTAGATGTCTGGAGGCCCTAACACGCATTAGATGTCGGGAGGCCCTAACACGCATTAATGTCGGGAGGCCCTCACACGCATTAATGTCGGGAGGCCCTCACACGCATTAGATGTCGGGAGGCCCTCACACGCATTAGATGTCGGGAGGCCCTCATACGCATTAGATGTCTGGAGGCCCTAACACGCATTAGATGTCTGGAGGCCCTAACACGCATTAGATGTCTGGAGGCCCTAACACGCATTAGATGTCGGGAGGCCCTAACACGCATTAATGTCGGGAGGCCCTCACACGCATTAATGTCGGGAGGCCCTCACACGCATTAGATGTCGGGAGGCCCTCACACGCATTAGATGTCGGGAGGCCCTCACACGCATTAGATAAAGTGCTATGTTTAAGTGCAGCTTAAAGGGAACCTGTCAGCAGAAATTTCGCCCAAAACCTAAAAGATTCCCCCTCTGCAGCTCCTGGGCTGCATTCTAGAAAGGTCCCTGTTATTATTGTGCCCCATGTGAGACCAAAATAAAGACTTTATAAAGTGGTACCTTTTTGTATTCAGATACTGTAAATGTGACACGGGGGCGGGCTTTCTGGCGTCCGTTATTCTGCCTCCTGGACGTGTATGCCGCCCCCCATCGCTCCTTTCCATAGCTGATGCACCGCCCACTCCTCCAGCCATCCCCGCGCATGCCCAGTGCCAGTCTCACGGGACTGAGCAGTGTGACCGCTGGTGACGTGTGCGCAGGCAAGTGATTATGGGCGGGGCTGTGATTGTTATCAGCAAGTACCCGCCCATAATCTCGTGAGCGCGCAAACCTCACCAACGGTCACACTGTGCTCAGGGTGATGGCGAACCTATGGCACGCGTGCCAGACTGGGCACACAGAGCCCTTTTTGTTGGCACACGCGCTGTCGCCACACTGCACCAATTTACACTATCGGTGTGGTCGCGCCGATAGTGTAAATTGGTGTTTAGCAGAGGACATCTCTGCTCCTTCTGACACGCCTCCTCTCCTGAGCCGCAGGCCTGTTGCCTAGGAGACGGAGGAGCGTCAGTAGGCGGTGCCGGTGTCTTGTGGCCGCGCGGGAAGTGAACGGAGGACGCAGCGATGGCACGGGTGTTGCAAGGTGAGTTGTTTTTTTTTTTTTTATTTTTAAGCTGTGTGCGGCTGTGCCAAGGTGTGGGGGACAGAGCCAGCATGGGGGGAACATGGAGCGCAGGGGGCAAGCATGGGGAGCACGGGGACAGAGCCAGCACGGGGGGGAACATGGAGCGCACGGGGCAAACATGGGGAGCACGGGGACAGAGCCAGCACGGGGGGAACATGGGGAGCACGGGGACAGAGCCAGCACGGGGGGAACATGGAGCGCACGGGGCAAACATGGGGAGCACGGGGACAGAGCCAGCACGGGGGGGAACATGGAGCGCACGGGGCAAACATGGGGAGCACGGGGACAGAGCCAGCACGGGGGGAACATGGAGCTCACGGGGGACAGAGCCAGCACGGGGCAAACATGGAGCGCACGGGGGACACATGGGGAGCACTGGGGACAGAGCCAGCACGGGGGGAACGTGGAGCACACTGGGGACAGAGCCAGCACGGGGGGAACGTGGAGCGCACTGGGGACAGAGCCAGCACGGGGGTAACGTGGAGCGCACGGGGGACACATGGGGAGCACTGGGGACAGAGCCAGCACGGGGGGAACGTGGAGCGCACGGGGCAAACATGGGGAGCACTGGGGACAGAGCCAGCACGGGGGGAACGTGGAGCGCACGGGGCAAACATGGAGAGCACGGGGACAGAGTCAGCACGGGGGGAACATGGAGCGCACGGGGGACAGAGCAAGCACGGGGCAAACCTGGAGCGCACGGGGGACACATGGGGAGCACGGGGGACAGAGCCAGCACGGGGCAAACATGGAGCGCACGGGGGACACATGGGGAGCACTGGGGACAGAGCCAGCATGGGGGGAACGTGGAGCGCACTGGGGACAGAGCCAGCACGGGGGGAACGTGGAGCGCACGGGGGACACATGGGGGGAACGTGGAGCGCACTGGGGACAGAGCCAGCACGGGGGGAACGTGGAGCGCACGGGGGACACATGGGGAGCACTGGGGACAGAGCCAGCACGGGGCATACATGGCTGCAAAGATGGGGGAAACGAGTAAGGATGGGGGGAAACATGGCTGCAAGGATGGGGGGGAAACATGGCTGCAAGGATGGGGGGCAACATGTCTGACTGCAAGGATGGGGGGGAAACATGACTGCAAGGATGGGGGGAAACATTACTGACTGCAAGGATGGGGGGAAACATATCTGCAAGGATGGGGGGGAAACATGGCTGCAAGGATGGGGGGGAAACATGGCTGCAAGGATAGGGGGGGAAAATGGCTGCAAGGATGGGGAGAAACATGACTGACTGCAAGGATGGGGGGAAACATGCCAGGATGGGGTACATTTAGCAGGAAGGGGAACATGCCAGTAAGGGGTACATTTACCAGGATGGGAGATACATTTACCAGGATGGGGGGAAATATGCCAGGATGGGGGTACATGAACATGCCAGGATGAGGACAAATGCCAGCATGGGGAACATTTAGCAGGAGGGGTGACATTTATCAGGATGGGGTACAATTACCAGGAAAGGGGACATTTACCAGGAAAGGGGACATTTACCAGGATAAGGCCACATGCCTGGATGAGGTACATTTACCAGGATGGGGTCATTTAATAGCATGGGGGAACATGCCAGGATGGGATACATTTACAATGATGAGGTACATTTACCAGGATGGGGTACATTTGCTAGGAATGGTGTACATTTACCAGAGTGGAGGACATTTACCAGGATGGGGCCATGATGGGGACAAATATACCAGAATGTAGGAAATATATATATCAGGATGAGGGAGATGTTTACCAGGAAGGGGGACATAACTACACAATGAAAGGGGAGGGGAGCAACTCGTACGTCTTTATGGGATTTCAGGATGTTCAGACTTTGAAATGTAGATGTGGATTACAGGGTGACATCTGATTGCATTCCAGGCTAAAATCTCTGTCTAATATGCTGCAATTTTTTCCAGAAAGATCAATCCAACTGCTGTGTCTGGAAAGGGCAGGGGCTCAGCTTCAATGTGTGGTAAGCATGCATGAGCGTGATGCCCCCCGCTGAAGAGAAGACGGCAAAGGTAAGGTTACAATCAATTATTTACATAATAGGATTGGTTGGCACTTCGGAAAAAAAAAATGGGTTTAGGGCTACAGTTTGGGCACTCGGCCTGTAAAAGGTTCGCCATGACTGCTAGACTATATGGGCTGCTTCCAGGGATGACGTCCCTTTTGTCACGTGATAGGGGCCTGTTCAAAATACTATCACGTGACAAAAGGGACGTCATCCCTGGAAGCAGCCCATATAGTCTAGCATCTACACTGAGCACAGTGTGACCGCTGGTGAGGTTTGCGCGCTCACGAGATTATGGGCGGGTACTTGCTGATAACAATCACAGCCCCGCCCATAATCACTTGCCTGCGCACACGTCACCAGCAGTTACACTGCTCAGTCCCGTGAGACTGGCACTGGGCATGCGCGGGGATGGCTGGAGCAGTGGGCGGTGCATCAGCGATGGAAAGGAGCGATGGGGGGCGGCATACAGGACCAGGAGGCAGAATAACGGACGGCAGAAAGCCCGCCCCCGTGTCACATTTACAGTATCTGAATACAAAAAGGTACCACTTTATAAAGTCTTTATTTTGGTCTCACATGGGGCACAATAATAACAGGGACCTTTCTAGAATGCAGGCAGGAGCTGCAGAGGGGGAATCTTTTAGGTTTTGGGCGAAATTTCTGCTGACATGTTCCCTTTAAGAGCTATTGCTGAGTGATGGTGTTGCTGGTGTCTACATCCTTGGTATTGATCCTGTTATTGGGGCACGGCTGTTCCCGCACAGTGTCTTCACGCCTTTATGACTTACTGCTACAGATCAGTACCATTCACTTGTGTAGGGCAGACTGTATTTCCCTGCAGGCACAGATGGCTGGCAGCATTGATGAGACACTCTGCCCCTTCATTCTGAGCATTGGTAGGAGTCCGAGCAATTATTAGTTGTTTGCATATCCTAGTCAGTCATCTGTGAAACTTGGTCTGAGCCATCATGGGCTATACGTCATCATGTTTCATGGATGTCTGAATTGTGATCGAAGGCTATGTGCGCACGTTGCGTTCTCTGCAGTGCAGAAAAGAACGCACCCTCTGGCAGACTGGACACTGCGTTTGTAAAAAAAAATGCATCCACAACGCATGTATTTTGGATGCTTTTTCCATGCATTTTGCATGCGTTTTGGATGCATTTTTGACAGTGCGTTCCCCCGGCAATTCAGCTCTGCTACATGCCGGCTGACAGCACACACAGACAGAGCCGCGCGATGAGAATGAACTTGGGTAAACTTCACCCGACTTCATTGTCCTACCGCAGCTCTGTCTGTGTGGGGCAGCCTGATTAGCGGTACCCCGTGAAGGACTCACCGGTGATCGCTAATCCCCTGAGTGACTGAAGTGAGCAGCGCTGCCATCACTCAGGTTAAGGCTACTTTCACACTTGCGTTGAACGGCATCCATCACAATGCGTTGTGTGACGCATGTGACGGATGCCTTGCAAATAGTGTGATAATAAAGGCCACGGATTCCAGTGAAATAACACGTTGCGTTAAGTTTTTTCTTTAGCCGAGAGAGAGAGCCCTCATCATCCCCGCACACATCCCGACACTACAGCCCACATCATCACCGCACACATCCCGACATTACAACCCTCATCATCCCCGCACACATCCCGACATTACAACCCTCATCATCCCCGCACACATCCCGACACTACAGCCCACATCATCACCGCACACACCCCGACACTACCGCCTACATCACCGCACACATCCTGACACTATTGCCCACATCCTCACCGCACACACCCCGACACTACCGCCTACATCACCGCACACATCCCGACACTATCGCCCACATCCCGACACTACAGCCCTCATCTTCACCGCACACACCAAGACACTACAGCCCTCATCTTCACCGCACACATCCCGACATTACCGCACACATCCCGACATTACCGCACCCATCATCACCGCACACACACACACCGGCATTACCTCAGTGACGTCCCCGGTGACAGCGCGATTCACTTCAGTGGCTGCGTGGAGCTCACAGGAGCGGCGGTGTTCTACTGTCGCTCCTGTCAGCTTCATGTAGCAGAGCTGGATGCGTCGCGGGACCTCTGTGGATTACGCCGGACCTAGAGGGGTATTTGGGGATTTTAATAAAGTGGTGAAAGAGGGTGGTTTTTTTTGTCTTTTATTCCAAATAAAGGATTTTTTTCGGGTGTGTGTGTTTATTTACTTTCACTTACAGGTTAATCATTAGGGTGTCTCATAGACGCCTGCCATGATTAACCTAGGACTTAGTGGCAGCTATGGGCTGCTGCCATTAACTCCTTATTACCTTGATTGCCACCGCACCAGGGCAATTCGAGATGATCCAGGTAGTCCTGGGACTGTGGCATCTAAAGGCTGCAGCAATTCCGGGCAGCTGCTGGCTGATATAGTTAGGCTGGGGGGCTCCCCATCCTGAGAATACCAGCCTTCAGCCGTTTGGCTTTACCCTGGCTAGTATCAAAATTGGGGGGGACCGCACGTCGTTTTTTTTTTTAAATTATTTATTTATTTATTGTACTGCACGATATAGACCCGCCCACCTGCGGCTGTGATTGGTTGCAGTGAGACAGCTGTCACTCAGCGTGGGGGCGTGTCTGACTGCAACCAATCATAGGCGCCGGTGGGCGGGGAAAGCAGGGAATACCAGATTGAATAATGAGCGGCCGGCATTTTAAAAAGAGGAAAAGCCGCCGGAGCAGTGTCACAGCTGTGCAGCACCACGCTGGTGATCGGGAATCGGTGAGTATGAGAAAGGAGGAGAGACTGAGGGAGGGACAGAGAGAGAGAGAGAGACAGAGCGACCAACTGACAGAGAAAGAGACCGACCGACAGACAGAGGGAGATTCACCGACATCCACAGACAGAGATTGACCGACATTGACAGAGACTGAAAAGACTTGCGTTTTGCTTGTCAAAAAAGCATGCGGAACGCAACAAAAATGCAGTCAAGTGCATTTTGGTTGCGTTTTGACCCACACAATTGATTTCAATGGGTGGAGAACGCAGCTACAACGCACAAAAGAAGTGACATGCTGCTTTTTTTTCCGCAGCGATTTTGGGCATCCAAAACGTTGCGTTTACAAACTAAGCGTGTGCATTGATTTATCGGCTTTCTCATAGACTTTGCTGGGGAAGAAGAACGCATGCAATTTGGCACGGAAAACGCTGCAGTTCAAAACGCAGCATTTCCGCGGGAAAAAACGCAACGTGCGCACATAGCCTGAGACTCCCCCAGACACCTTTATCTCAACTTATCACATAGAGGAACATTAATCTGTAGAAGTCCAAGTGATTGTCCTCTAACAAGAATAAAGGAAGAGGTCGGCGATTTGTATGTTTTCCAGGTTCTGGGTTGAATCTGCAGTCGGATCTCCTGAGTCACTGCGGGGAATCCGGTGGAGAGAATAGAGAGCACATGTTTGTGTTATGCCTCCAGCGTGTTCTGCTTCTTTCCTCTGTTGCTAGGCAACAGCAGCCATTTTCTCCCCAAGCATTACAGTGTATTCATCAGAGGAAACATCCCTGGGCAACGCTGTATGGAGGCTTGTATGTTATCAAGAAAAGTCTCCAGAAGAAAGCATTTCTCAGTCTAGACCAGGGGTGGGCAATTCATTTTCTTGACGGGCCACATGAGAAACCGTGACTGCTGTGGAGGGCCAAATCAATGGATGAAATTCATTCTGTTCAGTATTGATAGGAACATATTGATTGCAATTATTGTTATATATTAATTGTATCACTTAATATTGAGCAGAAATAAGTGTGCTGATATCCCCCCTATATAGAGCATGAGCAACAAACACAGCCCCCTACATACAGTATGATTCTCCACATAACCTTCTGTATACTGTATGAGCCCACACAGCCCCCTATATACAGCATGAGAACATACACAGCCCCCTATATACAGTATGAGAACACAGCACTCCCTATATACAGCACGAGAACACAGCACTCCCTATATACAGTATGATTCTCCACATAACCGTCTGTATACTGTATGAGCCCACACAGCCCCCTATATACAGCATGAGAACACAGCACCCCCTATATACAGTATGAGAACACAGCACTCCCTATATACAGTATGATTCTCCACATAACCTTCTGTATACTGTATGAGCCCACACAGCCCCCTATATACAGCACGAGAACACAGCACTCCCTATATACAGCACGAGAACACAGCACTCCCTATATACAGTATGATTCTCCACATAACCGTCTGTATACTGTATGAGCCCACACAGCCCCCTATATACAGCATGAGAACACAGCACCCCCTATATACAGTATGAGAACACAGCACTCCCTATACACAGCATGAGAACATACACAGCACTCCCTATATACAGCATGAGAACACAGCACTCCCTATATACAGTATGAGAACACAGCACTCCCTATACACAGTATGAGAACACAGCACTCCCTATACACAGCATGAGAACATACACAGCACTCCCTATATACAGCATGAGAACACAGCACTCCCTATATACAGTATGAGAACACAGCACTCCCTATATACAGTATGAGAACACAGCACTCCCTATACACAGCATGAGAACATACACAGCACTCCCTATATACAGCATGAGAACACAGCACTCCCTATATACAGTATGAGAACACAGCACTCCCTATACACAGCATGAGAACATACACAGCACTCCCTATATACAGCATGAGAACACAGCACTCCCTATATACAGTATGAGAACACAGCACTTCCTATATACAGCACGAGAACACAGCACTCCCTATATACAGTATGAGAAGACAGCACTCCCTATATACAGTATGAGAAGACAGCACTCCCTATATACAGTATGAGAACACAGCACTCCCTATATACAGTATGAGAACACAGCACTCCCTATATACAGTATGAGAAGACAGCACTCCCTATATACAGTATGAGAACACAGCACTCCCTATATACAGTATGAGAACACAGCACTCCCTATATACAGTATGAGAACACAGCACTCCCTATATACAGCACGAGAACACAGCACTCCCTATATACAGCACGAGAACACAGCACTCCCTATATACAGCACGAGAACACAGCACTCCCTATATACAGTATGAGAACACAGCCCCCTATATACAGTATGAGAACACAGCCCCCTATATACAGTATGAGAACACAGCACTCCCTATATACAGTATGAGAACACAGCACTCCCTATATACAGTATGAGAACACAGCACTCCCTATATACAGTATGAGAACACAGCACTCCCTATATACAGTATGAGAAGACAGCACTCCCTATATACAGTATGAGAACACAGCACTCCCTATATACAGTATGAGAACACAGCACTCCCTATATACAGTATGAGAACACAGCACTCCCTATACACAGTATGAGAACACAGCACTCCCTATATACAGTATGAGAACACAGCACTCCCTATATACAGTATGAGAACACAGCACTCCCTATATACAGTATGAGAACACAGCCCCCTATATACAGTATGATTCTCCACATAACCTTCTGTATACTGTATGAGCCCACACAGCCCCCTATATACAGCACGAGAACACAGCACTCCCTATATACAGCACGAGAACACAGCACTCCCTATATACAGTATGATTCTCCACATAACCGTCTGTATACTGTATGAGCCCACACAGCCCCCTATATACAGCATGAGAACACAGCACCCCCTATATACAGTATGAGAACACAGCACTCCCTATATACAGTATGATTCTCCACATAACCTTCTGTATACTGTATGAGCCCACACAGCCCCCTATATACAGCACGAGAACACAGCACTCCCTATATACAGCACGAGAACACAGCACTCCCTATATACAGTATGATTCTCCACATAACCGTCTGTATACTGTATGAGCCCACACAGCCCCCTATATACAGCATGAGAACACAGCACCCCCTATATACAGTATGAGAACACAGCACTCCCTATACACAGCATGAGAACATACACAGCACTCCCTATATACAGCATGAGAACACAGCACTCCCTATATACAGTATGAGAACACAGCACTCCCTATACACAGCATGAGAACATACACAGCACTCCCTATATACAGCATGAGAACACAGCACTCCCTATATACAGTATGAGAACACAGCACTTCCTATATACAGCACGAGAACACAGCACTCCCTATATACAGTATGAGAAGACAGCACTCCCTATATACAGTATGAGAAGACAGCACTCCCTATATACAGTATGAGAACACAGCACTCCCTATATACAGTATGAGAACACAGCACTCCCTATATACAGTATGAGAAGACAGCACTCCCTATATACAGTATGAGAACACAGCACTCCCTATATACAGTATGAGAACACAGCACTCCCTATATACAGTATGAGAACACAGCACTCCCTATATACAGTATGAGAACACAGCACTCCCTATATACAGTATGAGAACACAGCACTCCCTATATACAGTATGAGAACACAGCACTCCCTATATACAGCACGAGAACACAGCACTCCCTATATACAGCACGAGAACACAGCACTCCCTATATACAGCACGAGAACACAGCACTCCCTATATACAGTATGAGAACACAGCCCCCTATATACAGTATGAGAACACAGCCCCCTATATACAGTATGAGAACACAGCACTCCCTATATACAGTATGAGAACACAGCACTCCCTATATACAGTATGAGAACACAGCACTCCCTATATACAGTATGAGAACACAGCACTCCCTATATACAGTATGAGAAGACAGCACTCCCTATATACAGTATGAGAACACAGCACTCCCTATATACAGTATGAGAACACAGCACTCCCTATATACAGTATGAGAACACAGCACTCCCTATACACAGTATGAGAACACAGCACTCCCTATATACAGTATGAGAACACAGCACTCCCTATATACAGTATGAGAACACAGCACTCCCTATATACAGTATGAGAACACAGCCCCCTATATACAGTATGATTCTCCACATAACCTTCTGTATACTGTATGAGCCCACACAGCCCCCTATATACAGCATGAGAACACAGCACTTCCTATATACAGTATGAGAACACAGCACTCCCTATATACAGTATGAGAACACAGCACTCCCTATATACAGTATGAGAACACAGCCCCCTATATACAGTATGAGAACACAGCCCCCTATATACAGTATGAGAACACAGCACTCCCTATATACAGTATGAGAACACAGCCCCCTATATACAGTATGAGAACACAGCCCCCTATATACAGTATGAGAATACAGCACTCCCTATATACAGTATGAGAACACAGCACTCCCTATATACAGTATGAGAACACAGCACTCCCTATATACAGTATGAGAACACAGCACTCCCTATATACAGTATGAGAACACAGCACTCCCTATATACAGTATGAGAAGACAGCACTCCCTATATACAGTATGAGAACACAGCACTCCCTATATACAGTATGAGAACACAGCACTCCCTATATACAGTATGAGAACACAGCACTCCCTATACACAGTATGAGAACACAGCACTCCCTATATACAGTATGAGAACACAGCACTCCCTATATACAGTATGAGAACACAGCACTCCCTATATACAGTATGAGAACACAGCCCCCTATATACAGTATGAGAACATACACAGCACTCCCTATATACAGCATGAGAACATACACAGCACTCCCTATATACAGTATGAGAACACAGCACTCCCTATATACAGTATGAGAACACAGCACTCCCTATATACAGTATGAGAACACAGCACTCCCTATATACAGTATGAGAACACAGCACTCCCTATACACAGTATGAGAACACAGCACTCCCTATATACAGTATGAGAACACAGCACTCCCTATATACAGTATGAGAACACAGCACTCCCTATACACAGTATGAGAACACAGCACTCCCTATATACAGTATGAGAACACAGCACTCCCTATATACAGTATGAGAACACAGCACTCCCTATATACAGTATGAGAACACAGCACTCCCTATATACAGTATGAGAACACAGCACTCCCTATATACAGTATGAGAACACAGCACTCCCTATATACAGTATGAGAACACAGCACTCCCTATATACAGTATGAGAACACAGCACTCCCTATATACAGCATGAGAACACAGCACTCCCTATATACAGTATGAGAACACAGCACTCCCTATATACAGTATGAGAACACAGCACTCCCTATATACAGTATGAGAACACAGCACTCCCTATATACAGTATGAGAACACAGCACTCCCTATATACAGTATGATTCTCCACATAACCTTCTGTATACTGTATGAGCCCACACAACCCCCTATATACAGCATGAGAACACAGCACTCCCTATATACAGTATGAGAACACAGCACTCCCTATATACAGTATGAGAACATACACAGCACTCCCTATATACAGTATGAGAACACAGCACTCCCTATATACAGTATGAGAACACAGCACTCCCTATATACAGTATGAGAACACAGCACTCCCTATACACAGTATGAGAACACAGCACTCCCTATATACAGTATGAGAACACAGCACTCCCTATATACAGTATGAGAACACAGCACTCCCTATATACAGTATGAGAACACAGCACTCCCTATACACAGTATGAGAACACAGCACTCCCTATATACAGTATGAGAACACAGCACTCCCTATATACAGTATGAGAACACAGCACTCCCTATATACAGTATGAGAACACAGCACTCCCTATATACAGTATGAGAACACAGCACTCCCTATATACAGTATGAGAACACAGCACTCCCTATATACAGTATGAGAACACAGCACTCCCTATATACAGTATGAGAACACAGCACTCCCTATATACAGTATGAGAACACAGCACTCCCTATATACAGTATGAGAACACAGCACTCCCTATATACAGTATGATTCTCCACATAACCTTCTGTATACTGTATGAGCCCACACAACCCCCTATATACAGCATGAGAAGACAGCACTCCCTATATACAGTATGAGAACATACACAGCACTCCCTATATACAGCATGAGAACATACACAGCACTCCCTATATACAGCATGAGAACATACACAGCACTCCCTATATACAGTATGAGAACATACACAGCACTCCCTATATACAGCATGAGAACATACACAGCACTCCCTATATACAGCATGAGAACATACACAGCACTCCCTATATACAGCATAAGAACATACACAGCACTCCCTATATACAGTATGAGAACATACACAGCACTCCCTATATACAGCATTAGAACATACACAGCACTCCCTATATACAGCATGAGAACATACACAGCACTCCCTATATACAGTATGAGAACATACACAGCACTCCCTATATACAGTATGAGAACATACACAGCACTCCCTATATACAGTATGAGAACATACACAGCACTCCCTATATACAGCATGAGAACATACACATCACTCCCTATATACAGCATGAGAACATTCACAGCACTCCCTATATACAGCATAAGAACATACACAGCACTCCCTATATACAGTATGAGAACATACACAGCACTCCCTATATACAGTATGAGAACATACACAGCACTCCCTATATACAGTATGAGAACATACACAGCACTCCCTATATACAGTATGAGAACATACACAGCACTCCCTATATACAGTATGAGAACATACACAGCACTCCCTATATACAGTATGAGAACATACACAGCACTCCCTATATACAGTATGAGACCATACACAGCACGCCCTATATACAGTATGAGAACATACACAGCACGCCCTATATACAGCATGAGAACATACACAGCACTCCCTATATACAGCATGAGAACATACACAGCACGCCCTATATACAGCATGAGAACATACACAGCACTCCCTATATACAGCATGAGAACATACACAGCACTCCCTATATACAGCATGAGAACATACACAGCACTCCCTATATACAGCATGAGAACATACACAGCTCTCCCTATATACAGCATGAGAACATACACAGCACTCCCTATATACAGTATGAGAACATACACAGCACTCCCTATATACAGTATGAGACCATACACAGCACTCCCTATATACAGTATGAGAACATACACAGCACTCCCTATATACAGTATGAGAACATACACAGCACTCCCTATATACAGTATGAGAACATACACAGCACTCCCTATATACAGTATGAGACCATACACAGCACTCCCTATATACAGTATGAGAACATACACAGCACTCCCTATATACAGTATGAGAACATACACAGCACTCCCTATATACAGTATGAGACCATACACAGCACTCCCTATATACAGTATGAGACCATACACAGCACGCCCTATATACAGTATGAGAACATACACAGCACTCCCTATATACAGCATGAGAACATACACATCACTCCCTATATACAGTATGAGACCATACACAGCACTCCCTATATACAGTATGAGACCATACACAGCACTCCCTATATACAGTATGAGACCATACACAGCACTCCCTATATACAGTATGAGACCATACACATCACTCCCTATATACAGTATGAGACCATACACAGCACGCCCTATATACAGCATGAGAACATACACAGCACTCCCTATATACAGCATAAGAACATACACAGCACGCCCTATATACAGCATGAGAACATACACAGCACTCCCTATATACAGCATGAGAACATACACAGCACTCCCTATATACAGCATGAGAACATACACAGCACTCCCTATATACAGCATGAGAACATACACAGCTCTCCCTATATACAGCATGAGAACATACACAGCACGCCCTATATACAGTATGAGACCATACACAGCACGCCCTATATACAGTATGAGAACATACACAGCACGCCCTATATACAGCATGAGAACATACACAGCACTCCCTATATACAGCATGAGAACATACACAGCTCTCCCTATATACAGCATGAGACCATACACAGCACGCCCTATATACCGTATGAGACCATACACAGCACGCCCTATATACAGTATGAGACCTTACACAGCACGCCCTATATACAGTATGAGACCATACACAGCACGCCCTATATACAGCATGAGACCATACACAGCACGCCCTATATACAGCATGAGACCATACACAGCACGCCCTATATACAGCATGAGAACATACACAGCACGCCCTATATACAGCATGGGACCATACACAGCACGCCCTATATACAGCATGAGGCCATACACAGCACGCCCTATATACAGCATGAGGCCATACACAGCACTCCCTATATACAGCATGAGGCCATACACAGCACGCCCTATATACAGTATGAGACCATACACAGCACGCCCTATATACAGTATGAGAACATACACAGCACGCCCTATATACAGCATGAGAACATACACAGCACTCCCTATATACAGCATGAGACCATACACAGCACTCCCTATATACAGTATGAGACCATACACAGCACGCCCTATATACAGTATGAGAACATACACAGCACTCCCTATATACAGTATGAGAACATACACAGCACTCCCTATATACAGCATGAGAACATACACAGCACGCCCTATATACAGTATGAGACCATACACAGCACGCCCTATATACAGTATGAGACCATACACAGCACTCCCTATATACAGTATGAGACCTTACACAGCACGCCCTATATACAGTATGAGACCTTACACAGCACGCCCTATATACAGTATGAGAACATACACAGCACTCCCTATATACAGCATGAGACCATACACAGCACGCCCTATATACAGTATGAGACCATACACAGCACTCCCTATATACAGTATGAGACCATACACAGCACGCCCTATATACAGTATGAGAACATACACAGCACTCCCTATATACAGTATGAGAACATACACAGCACTCCCTATATACAGTATGAGAACATACACAGCACTCCCTATATACAGTATGAGAATATACACAGCACTCCCTATATACAGCATGAGAACACAGCACTCCCTATATACAGCATGAGAACACAGCACTCCCTATATACAGTATGAGACCATACACAGCACGCCCTATATACCGTATGAGACCATACACAGCACGCCCTATATACAGTATGAGACCTTACACAGCACGCCCTATATACAGTATGAGACCATACACAGCACGCCCTATATACAGCATGAGACCATACACAGCACGCCCTATATACAGCATGAGACCATACACAGCACGCCCTATATACAGCATGAGAACATACACAGCACGCCCTATATACAGCATGGGACCATACACAGCACGCCCTATATACAGCATGAGGCCATACACAGCACGCCCTATATACAGCATGAGGCCATACACAGCACTCCCTATATACAGCATGAGGCCATACACAGCACGCCCTATATACAGCATGAGGCCATACACAGCACGCCCTATATACAGCATGAGGCCATACACAGCACGCCCTATATACAGCATGAGGCCATACACAGCACGCCCTATATACAGCATGAGGCCATACACAGCACGCCCTATATACAGCATGAGAACATACACAGCACGCCCTATATACAGTATGAGAACATACACAGCACGCCCTATATACAGCATGAGAACACAGCACTCCCTATATACAGCATGAGAACACAGCACTCCCTATATACAGCATGAGACCATACACAGCACGCCCTATATACAGTATGAGACCATACACAGCACGCCCTATATACAGTATGAGACCTTACACAGCACGCCCTATATACAGTATGAGACCATACACAGCACGCCCTATATACCGTATGAGACCATACACAGCACGCCCTATATACAGCATGAGACCATACACAGCACGCCCTATATACAGCATGAGACCATACACAGCACGCCCTATATAGAGCATGAGACCATACACAGCACGCCCTATATACAGTATGAGACCATACACAGCACTCCCTATATACAGTATGAGAACATACACAGCACGCCCTATATACAGCATGAGAACATACACAGCACGCCCTATATACAGTATGAGAACATACACAGCACGCCCTATATACAGCATGAGAACATACACAGCACTCCCTATATACAGCATGAGAACATACACAGCACTCCCTATATACAGCATGAGAACATACACAGCACTCCCTATATACAGCATAAGAACATACACAGCACTCCCTATATACAGCATGAGACCATACACAGCACTCCCTATATACAGTATGAGAACATACACAGCACTCCCTATATACAGTATGAGAACATACACAGCACTCCCTATATACAGTATGAGACCATACACAGCACTCCCTATATACAGTATGAGAACATACACAGCACTCCCTATATACAGTATGAGAACATACACAGCACTCCCTATATACAGTATGAGAACATACACAGCACTCCCTATATACAGTATGAGAACATACACAGCACTCCCTATATACAGTATGAGAACATACACAGCACGCCCTATATACAGCATGAGAACATACACAGCACTCCCTATATACAGCATAAGAACATACACAGCACGCCCTATATACAGCATGAGAACATACACAGCACTCCCTATATACAGTATGAGGCCATACACAGCACGCCCTATATACAGTATGAGGCCCTACATACCCTTCTGTATGCACCCACACACACAGCCCCCCTATATACAGCAAGAACCTCCACATAGCTCCCTACATACAGAATGAGCCCCCACATGGTCTCTATATACAGTACGAGTCGCTCCATAACCCCTTATATACAATGAGCCCCTACCTAGTCCCTCTATATACAGTGTGATATCGCGCATAAAAAAATGAAAGTTTTTAAAGGGGAAACGGGGGTTATCTCATTAATTGTACTCTGCGGATCCACAGGTGCACAGAAGTGGCTGGCGTCCACATCAATAGAGGAAAACAATGAAATACCCAACACCTTTTTCTTCCTTTTAAAATGTTCCTTTATTTAGAATTCACATAAAACTCCCCATTGAAAGCATGCATGTCTCAGGCCGTCATGGCCCCGCCTTATGTGTTTTGGAGCAAGTCCTTATTCATAGGCATACAAATATACTGTATACTGACCACACATTAAGTAACGTACCAATTCCAATCACATATCATGATTATCCAATAAAATCCATTATACAATAACATACGGAAGAAAATGCCCCAGAAGAAGGTGCATGGCATTTTATCATTTAGCCCTCACATAGCCTCTCTATATACAATGTAGTCCTCACATAGCCTCTCTATATACAATGTAGTCCTCACATAGCCTCTCTATATACAATGTAGTCCTCACATAGCCTCTCTATATACAATGTAGCCCTCACATAGCCTCTCTATATACAATGTAGTCCTCACATAGCCTCTCTATATACAGTGTAGTCCTCACATAGCCTCTCTATATACAATGTAGTCCTCACATAGCCTCTCTATATACAATGTAGTCCTCACATAGCCTCTCTATATACAATGTAGTCCTCACATAGCCTCTCTATATACAATGTAGTCCTCACATAGCCTCTCTATATACAATGTAGTCCTCACATAGCCTCTCTATATACAGTGTAGTCCTCACATAGCCTCTCTATATACAGTGTAGTCCTCACATAGCCTCTCTATATACAGTGTAGTCCTCACATAGCCTCTCTATATACAGTGTAGTCCTTACATAGCCTCTCTATATACAGTGTAGTCCTCACATAGCCTCTCTATATACAGTGTAGCCCTCACATAGCCTCTCTATATACAGTGTAGCCCACACATAGCCTCTCTATATACAGTGTAGCCCTCACATAGCCTCTCTATATACAGTGTAGTCCTCACAAAGCCTCTCTATATACAGTGTAGCCCTCACACAGCCTCTCTATATACAGTGTAGCCCTCACACAGCCTCTCTATATACAGTGTAGCCCTCACATAGCCTCTCTATATACAGTGTAGTCCTCACATAGCCTCTCTATATACAATGTAGTCCTCACATAGCCTCTCTATATACAATGTAGCCCTCACACAGCCTCTCTATATACAGTGTAGCCCTCACACAGCCTCTCTATATACAGTGTAGCCCTCACATAGCCTCTCTATATACAGTGTAGTCCTCACATAGCCTCTCTATATACAATGTAGTCCTCACATAGCCTCTCTATATACAATGTAGTCCTCACATAGCCTCTCTATATACAGTGTAGTTCTCACAAAGCCTCTCTATATACAGTGTAGCCCTCACACAGCCTCTCTATATACAGTGTAGTCCTCACAAAGCCTCTCTATATACAGTGTAGCCCTCACACAGCCTCTCTATATACAGTGTAGCCCTCACATAGCCTCTCTATATACAGTGCAGCTCTCACATAGCCTCTCTATATACAGTGTAGCCCTCACATAGCCTCTCTATATACAATGTAGTCCTCACATAGCCTCTCTATATACAGTGTAGTCCTCACATAGCCTCTCTATATACAATGTAGTCCTCACATAGCCTCTCTATATACAATGTAGTCCTCACATAGCCTCTCTATATACAGTGTAGTCCTCACATAGCCTCTCTATATACAATGTAGTCCTCACATAGCCTCTCTATATACAATGTAGTCCTCACATAGCCTCTCTATATACAATGTAGTCCTCACATAGCCTCTCTATATACAGTGTAGTCCTCACATAGCCTCTCTATATACAGTGTAGTCCTCACATACACAGCACTCCCTATATACAGTGTAGTCCTTACATAGCCTCTCTATATACAGTGTAGTCCTCACATAGCCTCTCTATATACAGTGTAGCCCTCACATAGCCTCTCTATATACAGTGTAGCCCACACATAGCCTCTCTATATACAGTGTAGCCCTCACATAGCCTCTCTATATACAGTGTAGTCCTCACAAAGCCTCTCTATATACAGTGTAGCCCTCACACAGCCTCTCTATATACAGTGTAGCCCTCACACAGCCTCTCTATATACAGTGTAGCCCTCACATAGCCTCTCTATATACAGTGTAGTCCTCACATAGCCTCTCTATATACAATGTAGTCCTCACATAGCCTCTCTATATACAATGTAGCCCTCACACAGCCTCTCTATATACAGTGTAGCCCTCACACAGCCTCTCTATATACAGTGTAGCCCTCACATAGCCTCTCTATATACAGTGTAGTCCTCACATAGCCTCTCTATATACAATGTAGTCCTCACATAGCCTCTCTATATACAGTGTAGTTCTCACAAAGCCTCTCTATATACAGTGTAGCCCTCACACAGCCTCTCTATATACAGTGTAGTCCTCACAAAGCCTCTCTATATACAGTGTAGCCCTCACACAGCCTCTCTATATACAGTGTAGCCCTCACATAGCCTCTCTATATACAGTGCAGCTCTCACATAGCCTCTCTATATACAGTGTAGCCCTCACATAGCCTCTCTATATACAATGTAGTCCTCACATAGCCTCTCTATATACAGTGTAGTCCTCACATAGCCTCTCTATATACAATGTAGTCCTCACATAGCCTCTCTATATACAATGTAGTCCTCACATAGCCTCTCTATATACAGTGTAGTCCTCACATAGCCTCTCTATATACAGTGTAGTCCTCACATAGCCTCTCTATATACAATGTAGTCCTCACATAGCCTCTCTATATACAATGTAGTCCTCACATAGCCTCTCTATATACAGTGTAGTCCTCACATAGCCTCTCTATATACAGTGTAGTCCTCACATAGCCTCTCTATATACAGTGTAGTCCTCACATAGCCTCTCTATATACAGTGTAGTCCTCACATAGCCTCTCTATATACAGTGTAGTCCTTACATAGCCTCTCTATATACAGTGTAGTCCTCACATAGCCTCTCTATATACAGTGTAGCCCTCACATAGCCTCTCTATATACAGTGTAGCCCACACATAGCCTCTCTATATACAGTGTAGCCCTCACATAGCCTCTCTATATACAGTGTAGTCCTCACAAAGCCTCTCTATATACAGTGTAGCCCTCACACAGCCTCTCTATATACAGTGTAGCCCTCACACAGCCTCTCTATATACAGTGTAGCCCTCACATAGCCTCTCTATATACAGTGTAGTCCTCACATAGCCTCTCTATATACAGTGTAGTCCTCACATAGCCTCTCTATATACAGTGTAGTTCTCACAAAGCCTCTCTATATACAGTGTAGCCCTCACACAGCCTCTCTATATACAGTGTAGTCCTCACAAAGCCTCTCTATATACAGTGTAGCCCTCACACAGCCTCTCTATATACAGTGTAGCCCTCACATAGCCTCTCTATATACAGTGCAGCTCTCACATAGCCTCTCTATATACAGTGTAGCCCTCACATAGCCTCTCTATATACAGTGTAGCCCTCACACAGCCTCTCTATATACAGTGTAGTCCTCACAAAGCCTCTCTATATACAGTGTAGCCCTCACACAGCCTCTCTATATACAGTGTAGCCCTCACATAGCCTCTCTATATACAGTGTAGTCCTCACATAGCCTCTCTATATACAGTGTAGTCCTCACATAGCCTCTCTATATACAGTGTAGCCCACAGTCTCCTATATACAGTGTAGTCCTCACATAGCCTCTCTATATACAATGTAGTCCTCACATAGCCTCTCTATATACAGTGTAGTCCTCACATAGCCTCTCTATATACAGTGTAGTCCTCACATAGCCTCTCTATATACAGTGTAGTCCTCACATAGCCTCTCTATATACAGTGTAGCCCTCACATAGCCTCTCTATATACAGTGTAGTCCTCACATAGCCTCTCTATATACAGTGTAGTCCTCACATAGCCTCTCTATATACAGTGTAGTCCTCACATAGCCTCTCTATATACAGTGTAGCCCTCACATAGCCTCTCTATATACAGTGTAGCCCACACATAGCCTCTCTATATACAGTGTAGCCCTCACATAGCCTCTCTATATACAGTGTAGTCCTCACAAAGCCTCTCTATATACAGTGTAGCCCTCACACAGCCTCTCTATATACAGTGTAGCCCTCACACAGCCTCTCTATATACAGTGTAGCCCTCACACAGCCTCTCTATATACAGTGTAGCCCTCACATAGCCTCTCTATATACAGTGTAGTCCTCACATAGCCTCTCTATATACAATGTAGTCCTCACATAGCCTCTCTATATACAGTGTAGTTCTCACAAAGCCTCTCTATATACAGTGTAGCCCTCACACAGCCTCTCTATATACAGTGTAGTCCTCACAAAGCCTCTCTATATACAGTGTAGCCCTCACACAGCCTCTCTATATACAGTGTAGCCCTCACATAGCCTCTCTATATACAGTGTAGCCCTCACACAGCCTCTCTATATACAGTGTAGTCCTCACAAAGCCTCTCTATATACAGTGTAGCCCTCACACAGCCTCTTTATATACAGTGTAGCCCTCACATAGCCTCTCTATATACAGTGTAGTCCTCACATAGCCTCTCTATATACAGTGTAGCCCACAGTCTCCTATATACAGTGTAGTCCTCACATAGCCTCTCTATATACAGTGTAGTCCTCACATAGCCTCTCTATATACAGTGTAGTCCTCACATAGCCTCTCTATATACAGTGTAGCCCTCACATAGCCTCTCTATATACAGTGTAGTCCTCACATAGCCTCTCTATATACAGTGTAGCTCTCACATAGCCTCTCTATATACAGTGTAGTCCTCACATAGCCTCTCTATATACGGTGTAGCCCTCACATAGCCTCTCTATATACGGTGTAGCCCTCACATAGCCTCTCTATATACAGTGTAGCCCTCACATAGCCTCTATATACAGTGTAGTCCTCACATAGCCTCTCTATATACAGTGTAGCCCTCACATAGCCTCTCTATATACAGTGTAGCCCTCACATAGCCTCTCTATATACAGTGCAGCTCTCACATAGCCTCTCTATATACAGTGTAGCCCTCACATAGCCTCTCTATATACAGTGTAGCCCTCACACAGCCTCTCTATATACAGTGTAGTCCTCACAAAACCTCTCTATATACAGTGTAGCCCTCACACAGCCTCTCTATATACAGTGTAGCCCTCACATAGCCTCTCTATATACAGTGTAGCCCTCACACAGCCTCTTTATATACAGTGTAGTCCTCACAAAGCCTCTCTATATACAGTGTAGCCCTCACACAGCCTCTCTATATACAGTGTAGCCCTCACATAGCCTCTCTATATACAGTGTAGTCCTCACATAGCCTCTCTATATACAGTGTAGCCCTCACATAGCCTCTCTATATACAGTGTAGTCCTCACAAAGCCTCTCTATATACAGTGTAGCCCTCACACAGCCTCTCTATATACAGTGTAGTCCTCACATAGCCTCTCTATATACAGTGTAGTCCTCACATAGCCTCTCTATATACAGTGTAGCCCACAGTCTCCTATATACAGTGTAGTCCTCACATAGCCTCTCTATATACAGTGTAGTCCTCACATAGCCTCTCTATATACAGTGTAGTCCTCACATAGCCTCTCTATATACAGTGTAGTCCTCACATAGCCTCTCTATATACAGTGTAGCCCTCACATAGCCTCTCTATATACAGTGTAGTCCTCACATAGCCTCTCTATATACAGTGTAGCTCTCACATAGCCTCTCTATATACAGTGTAGTCCTCACATAGCCTCTCTATATACAGTGTAGTCCTCACATAGCCTCTCTATATACAGTGTAGCCCTCACATAGCCTCTCTATATACAGTGTAGTCCTCACATAGCCTCTCTATATACGGTGTAGCCCTCACATAGCCTCTCTATATACGGTGTAGCCCTCACATAGCCTCTCTATATACGGTGTAGCCCTCACATAGCCTCTCTATATACGGTGTAGCCCTCACATAGCCTCTCTATATACGGTGTAGCCCTCACATAGCCTCTCTATATACGGTGTAGCCCTCACATCGCCTCTCTATATACGGTGTAGCCCTCACATAGCCTCTCTATATACAGTGTAGTCCTCACAAAGCCTCTCTATATACAGTGTAGCCCTCACACAGCCTCTCTATATACAGTGTAGCCCTCACACAGCCTCTCTATATACAGTGTAGCCCTCACATAGCCTCTCTATATACAGTGTAGCCCTCACATAGCCTCTCTATATACAGTGTAGCCCTCACATAGCCTCTCTATATACAGTGTAGCCCTCACATAGCCTCTCTATATACAGTGTAGCCCTCACACAGCCTCTCTATATACAGTGTAGTCCTCACAAAGCCTCTCTATATACAGTGTAGCCCTCACACAGCCTCTCTATATACAGTGTAGCCCTCACACAGCCTCTCTATATACAGTGTAGTCCTCACATAGCCTCTCTATATACAGTGTAGTCCTCACATAGCCTCTCTATATACAGTGTAGCCCACAGTCTCCTATATACAGTGTAGTCCTCACATAGCCTCTCTATATACAATGTAGTCCTCACATAGCCTCTCTATATACAGTGTAGTCCTCACATAGCCTCTCTATATACAGTGTAGTCCTCACATAGCCTCTCTATATACAGTGTAGCCCTCACATAGCCTCTCTATATACAGTGTAGTCCTCACATAGCCTCTCTATATACAGTGTAGCTCTCACATAGCCTCTCTATATACAGTGTAGTCCTCACATAGCCTCTCTATATACGGTGTAGCCCTCACATAGCCTCTCTATATACAGTGTAGCCCTCACATAGCCTCTCTATATACAGTGTAGTCCTCACATAGCCTCTCTATATACAGTGTAGCCCTCACATAGCCTCTCTATATACAGTGTAGCCCTCACATAGCCTCTCTATATACAGTGCAGCTCTCACATAGCCTCTCTATATACAGTGTAGCCCTCACATAGCCTCTCTATATACAGTGTAGCCCTCACACAGCCTCTCTATATACAGTGTAGCCCTCACACAGCCTCTCTATATACAGTGTAGTCCTCACACAGCCTCTCTATATACAGTGTAGCCCTCACACAGCCTCTCTATATACAGTGTAGCCCTCACACAGCCTCTCTATATACAGTGTAGCCCTCACACAGCCTCTTTATATACAGTGTAGTCCTCACAAAGCCTCTCTATATACAGTGTAGCCCTCACACAGCCTCTCTATATACAGTGTAGTCCTCACATAGCCTCTCTATATACAGTGTAGACTGCCAGGACCCAACAACCACCATTTTTCCCCCCCTAGAAAGACACAACACCGTTCTCTTATAAATTAAAATACTTTTATTTAAATTTTCCATTTTTGGAGAGAGGTATGGGGAAAAAACCACTCTCATCTTTTGGCATAAAATTTGGTCGCAGCTTTTAACCAGGCATTAACTTGCCAACATCACGGGGTTCAGGCAAATGTACCGCCATCCGGCCGTCCGGCGCGGGTATTTCACCACCACTTTTCCTACCCCTTCCGCTGCTGCGACTTAAAACACAGTAAACTCCAACAAACTTGGAAAACAAAAGGGAGGGAGGGTGGGAAACAGGTCCGGGTCCTGCAGCCGAGAGGCTGAAAGCTGGGCAGCACAGTGATATGTATCCAGGAGGCGGGGCTTAGGCCAGTCACACCACAGGAGGCGGGGGCGGCAGGTCAGTGTCTTTCCAGGGGGGAGAACTCTATTTTAACATGCAGAGGGGCCAGCAGTCAGGGGGCAGCATCTCAAGTTTCTGGCTGCAGTGCCCCTCAGACTGCCAGGACCCAACAACCACCATTTTTCCCCCCCTAGAAAGACACAACACCGTTCTCTTATAAATTAAAATACTTTTATTTAAATTTTCCATTTTTGGAGAGAGGTATGGGGAAAAAACCACTCTCATCTTTTGGCATAAAATTTGGTCGCAGCTTTTAACCAGGCATTAACTTGCCAACATCACGGGGTTCAGGCAAATGTACCGCCATCCGGCCGTCCGGCGCGGGTATTTCACCACCACTTTTCCTACCCCTTCCGCCAAGGAGCAGCACAGCGCCAGCAAGCTGCGACCCCACCCAAAAAACTGAAATACCTGAGCCGTCCCAGGAATTTCCGCAACCACCATATCCACAACATCATCATTCGGGATGTACCCATCTGAGCTTAAGGACAGCCAAATATTGCCTTCCAGCTGGCGGTGCCAGACCTCCAACCTTTTTTTTTTTTTTTTTTTTTTTTTTTTTTTTTTACAAACACTTTATGAACAGCACAACTTGGGTAGGCCCCGATCGCCCCCTGGGCCAGAGGGTAACCTTCGACCGGATCGTTGTAACACTCTGCACTAAAACAGGGAAATTTGTACCTCTCTGACCGGATAAGGGTAAGAGGCCTAGCTAGACGGCCTTGGACCAGATACTTGAAGCCTATGTGTATCACCAAGTCGATTGTAAAAAAGAGAGCTCACGCAATCTTGGTCCCCTCCGATAAACCCACCGCTGAGCCAAGCCCCGGCAACCTCTCCAATTACTTTCACTGTAACAGGAACAAAGAACCGACCACCAAGGCGAAGAGGCGAAGATCCGCTCTCCTCGCTGCCAACATACATGGAAGTAACCTCGGACCCAATCACTGGGCCGACTTGGATCTGAAAGGCAAAAACACTGTCAGAACAGGGAATTCTCGTAACCGTCAAACACCTCTTCTCTCCAAGGTGGTACTGACAAAACTTTTTTTTTTTTTTTTTGGATAAACAAATCACAATCATATCATTTTATATTAGCCCTGTACGCTGTTCTGAATCTCCTTACGTGTCAAATAAAAACCCAATTTCAAAAAAGAAAACCAACTCCGACCTGTCGTCCCTCATAATGCATTTCCATTGTCGTCACCTGATCCACTGAAACTGTGCTCATGTATGCTGGCTCCTGAAGCCTTGTAGCACCCCAACTCTGGGAGAGTACGTGCCGGGTACCAGGCTGGCAAACACCAAAAATAACGAACGAGTAACCGTCGCATTACCAACCAAAAACCAGCCCACAAAATGGAGGACAAACTACGTGACGCTAAAATGAAGTGCCGTCGTCATGGGTAAAAACTGGTCCCATACTCCCGCTCGCCTAAGAGAAACAACCGACAACGTCGGGACACCCGCCGAGTGGGAGAAAAAGATCCAAAATATCAATGTATAGATTTGCAATGGGGCGAACAATCCAAACCACCCCTTTTTTTTTTTTTTTTTTTTTTTAAAAAACAAAACAAACAATCTTCGGCTAAAAAAGAATAGGCCTACTGTGCTCCACTCGCTTACCATAATCATCCAACCCTTCAATACCTTTCACCCCACAAGACCCTCATCGCTTCAGTACCGTTCCGCAATTTAAAAATGGGAAGACCGACCTCGTAACAGTTTGCTTGCAACCGAAATTGGTGCACATTCGCTGACTACTGCAGGGCGTGTATTACTAGAGGGTGGCTTGTAAAATCGTCACGCACATCAACCACCAGAGCAACACCCGCTGAATAACGTACCATCGAACCGTCAGGTCAATGCAAAATGGAGGCCCGGATCATAGGCCTAACTTCACCGAGCACCCCACCATCTAGCTGAGAACTCCAACCTTGATCCTGCTGGTGGGTTGAGTTACCAAAATACCTGAGATTGAGATTGCAATAAGGTGCCCGATACAAACCCGGAACCCAGATGCCTGTTTTGCCTTCAACCCTGCGTTGACCCATAATCATTCCAAGCCACAAAAACCTAATCAGCCTGATTACTTATTCGAGGAAAGGGCTGTAGTTGGTTAAGGCTTTTACCCACCGGCATCGTCGGACCACTGGTCATTCTCCTATTTCCCAGTCCACCCCCCTTTTTGTGTAGCTGGAACCGAAATAGGGGGAAAGGCGCAATCAAAGTTAGGTTAATGGACCATGTCCCCCCGGGCCCAGCATAAGGAGCATTTTTTTTTTTTTTTTTTATATATAACTATATAAACACTTTGTATCGCAAATGATCCCAAACAGCTGGCCCTGCAACGCCGTAATACTCCATCTACAACTCTGTCTGTTCCTGCTCTTGAAACTATTATGGCATGGCACGGTGGCTCAATGGCTAGCTGCAGCCCTGGGGACCTGGGCCCAAATCCCGCCAAGGACACCATCCGCAAGGAGCCTGTACGTTCTCCCCGTGACTGCGTGGGTCTACTCCGGGCACTCTAGCCTCCTCCCACACCCCCATAAACATACAGATAGGGAATCCAGACCGTAAGCCCCAATGGGGCAGCGTCCCCAATCCATGCAACGCACACAAAAACTAAAAGTGACTTTATACCTTTTAGAATATGTATGTGGAAGTAATTGTCCAGAAAATATTAGCGGGCATAATTATTCTGCGAATAGCTAACATTGCCGGTTTTCCCATCTCACTTGTTTATTTTCGGTTCTTACGGTAAGGAAAACCAATTAAAACATACGTAATTAACCAAAGAGGGGAAATCTAGTACAAAAGGATGAAAATTACTTCACTACAAAAAAGAAGTAGTTTTAGAAAAACAATCAAACCATGCAAATGTACAGAGATATACTTCTCACATTTCGATAAAACTAACTGTGGCCAATATCGATCCCTTCTTTCAATTACAGCATGACATTAGGGGTAAAACAGGGGGGTTAGATCCCGTGATCCCATAATATTGTCACTAATCAATAAATCACTTGAAGGGTCAGTTAACCGGTGGCAACAAGATTATTACAAGGAATGTAGGCCGCCTGTATTAAACTAAGGTTGAAAAATTAAGATATGTTTAATTTTTGAAAGACGTCTCAGAGTATATCTCATTTGTACCTCTTCCGACAGGCCTACAAGCTGCCGTAACCCTCAGTCTGATACAGCGCCGCACAATCAGCTCTGCCCTCATCTACTGTATCCTCACCTATCCCTTGTAGACTGTGAGCCCTCGCGGGCAGGGTCCTCTCTCCTCCTGTACCAGACCGTGCCTTGTATGGTTTATGATTATTATACTGGTACCTATTATGTAAAAACCCCTTTCGCATGTAAAGCGCCATGAATTATATGGCACATAATAAATAATAATAATTTGTATAAATACCCGTGTGGTCAATATAAATAAACTGCCACCAAACTTAATCCTCCGAAATAGGGAAGGCTTCTTTACAGTTAGAGCAGGTAGATTGTGGAATGCTGTCTACAAGGGGTAGGAATGCTAGATACCATCACAGCTTTTAACAGAAAACGGGGGAAGGCGATTCCCTCAGCACCAATAACATTGTTTGTTATAAATAACTTAGTGACAACATGTAGAGCTGGGCGGGAAGCCTGTTACCTGTGACGTCACATTATCCTCCCTAGGGGGACTTATCCCACCCCGCACTCCCCATCAGGGTACTCACCTGGTGATTCAGGAAATGACAAGACGACTGGATCTAGATCTACCCACGTAACGCCTGCTACGACGACGCTCACACCTATCCAAGGGTTAAGATGACAGACTCCGGACATGATGGCTACCCATGCCAAAGCTTGCTACCGTGACCCCTGCACATGACCGTACAACGCGATAGTCGGCACCGCACCCACCGCCGCCATAACATGCTGAAATCCACTGTGTGACAACGGGGCGGGGCTGTTAACAGTCACCATTGTCATAATGTCAAATGGAGTGTGTTTTGGCCTGGGAGGGGGCTTGGTGTAGGTGTGGTATCAGCAGGAGGGAAAACACGCCACCTGCTGACTGTTGCTTCTTGCCCCTGTTCACTACCAGCCCCCCTCAATTTGAACATTGAAGTCCTAACAGAATCCCTTAAACCGCCCGCTCACTGGGAGACCCACATGGTGCCTGGTTCATTCCCAGGCTAGCCCCCTTGGCATTCCCGGGGCATACAAACGGAGGGGAGGGGAAGTTCAGTGTGTGTGGGATGGGATGATTTGAACTCTTGCAGGTTAGTGCCTGCATACTACATTCCCCATACCTCCCAACTTTTAAAGAAGGAAAAGAGGGACAAAGTTTGCGGCGCGCATAGCGCGCCGCGGCAAATTTTTAGGCCACGCCCCCTAACCACACCCATTTCACAGTCACGCCCATATCCACTCCCCATCCACACCCATTCAGCACAAACACGCAGGCAGCCGGCGGGCCTCCAGCACGGACACGCAGGCAGCCGGCGGGCCTCCAGCACGGACACGCAGGCAGCCGGCGGGCCTCCAGCACGGACACGCAGGCAGCCGGCGGGCCTCCAGCACGGACACGCAGGCAGCCACAGTGAGGCGGCCGGTCGCCTTCACAGACAGGCGGCCGGCCGCCTTCACAGACAGGCGGCGGGCCGCCCGCACAGAGAGGCGGCCAGCCGCCCGCAGAG
The DNA here is from genome assembly GCF_048569485.1 of Anomaloglossus baeobatrachus. Taxonomy (NCBI): domain Eukaryota; kingdom Metazoa; phylum Chordata; class Amphibia; order Anura; family Aromobatidae; genus Anomaloglossus; species Anomaloglossus baeobatrachus. The sequence goes on along the minus strand of NC_134355.1, from coordinate 78,039,390 downwards.
AGAGGCGGCCGGCCGCCCGCAGAATGAGGCAGCGGGCCGCCCGCACAGACAGGCGGCGGGGGGCGCCCGCACAGACAGGCGGCAGGGGGGCGCCCGCACAGACAGGTGGCGGGCCGACCGCACAGACAGGCGGCCGGCCGACCGCACAGACAGGCTCCGGCCGGGGGTGAGGGGGGAGGGAGGGAAATCAGCGCTGGGGAGATTAGTTTACTGTACCAGCAGCAGCACAGGCAGCGCTCCTCTCTATGCCACGTCTACTAGGATGGTAGGAGGGAAAAGCAGGGAGGCGGAGAGAGAGTGGGTGGGCGGAGCCCGGGAGCCGGCCGTCCCGCCCGTGGCAACGGGACAAACAACGTAAAGCGTGAAAGTCCCGCTGTATCCGGGACGGTTGGGAGGTATGCAGCATGTTAGAATGTGTACATAAGATCCCGCTGGTGGTGGCCGCAGCTTATAGGCCCCAAATCTGGTGACAGGTTCCCTTTAAAGTGAACCTGTCAGGTGCAATCTGCACTCAGAGCCAGGAGCAGTTCTGGGTACATATTGCTAATCCCTGCCTAACCGTCCCTGTATACACTAGCATAGATAAAGAGATCAAGAACAAATATTTTTAAAGATCTTATATCTTATGCTAATGAGCGCGGGGACTAGTCACAAGGGCGTTACTTCACTTGGCTAGTCGGCTCGCATAGCATGTTAGCATGTTATTACGCCCCTGTGTGAGTACTCACACGCTATGTGAGCCGACTAGCCAAGTGAAGTAACGCCCTTGTGACTAGTCCCCGCGCTAATTAGCATAAGATATAAGCTCTTTAAAAATACTTTTTCTATAGATGCCTTTATCTATGCTAGTGTATACAGGGACAGTTAGGGAGGGATTAGCAATATACACCCAGAACTGCTCCTGGCTCTGAGTGCAGATTGCACCTGATAGGTTCCCTTTAAAGGGAAACTGTCACCAGAAATTTAGCAAAAAAAATAAAAGATTCCCCTCTGCAGCTCCTGGGCTGCATTCTGGAAAGGTTCCTGTTGTTATTGTGCCCACTTTGAGACTTAAAATAATACTTTATGAAGTCTTACCTTTTTGTATGCAAATCTGTTTTTATGGTCACGGGGGCGGGCTGCCTGGCGTCCGTTATTCCCCCTCCTGCCGTTGTACGCCGTCCCCCATTGCTCATTTCCATACATGAGGACGCCTTCCTCATGTAACTGTCCTCCTGAAGTTTTGTGCATGCCCAGTGCCACTCTCGCGGGAGTGAGCACTGTGCAAAGTGTGAACGCTTTTGAGGTGATTGCGCAGGCGCGAGATTATGGGCGGCGCTGTGATTGTCATCAGCAGCGTCATCCAAGTACCTGCCCATAATCTCGTGCCCACGCTTCTCACTCTGCCTCCACCGTTATGCGCAAGCACTGGCCATATGAACCACGTTACCTATTACCATGGGCGCGAGATTATGGGCGGCGCTGTGATTGTCATCAGCAGCGTCATCCAAGTACCCGCCCATAATCTCGTGCCCGCGCTTCTCACTCTGCCTCCACCGTTATGCGCAAGCACTGTCCATATGAACCATGTTACCTATTACCGTGGGCGCGAGATTATGGGCGGCGCTGTGATTGTCATCAGCAAAGTCATCCAAGTACCCGCCCATAATCTCGTGCAAGCAGTAATAGGTAACATGGTTCATATGGCCAGCACTTGCGCATAACGGTGGAGTCAGAGGGAAAAGTGCGGGCACGAGATTATGGGCGGGTACTTGGTTAACGCTGCTGATGACAATCACAGCGCCGCCCATAATCTCGTGCCTGCGCAATCACCTGAAAAAGCGTTCACATGCGCAAAACTTCGGGAGGACAGTTACATGAGGAAGGCGTCCTTGTGTATGTAAATGAGTAATGGGGGACTGCGTAAAGCGGCAGGAGGGGGAATAACGGACGCCAGACAGCCCGCCCCCGTGACCATAAAAACACATTTGCATACAAAAAGGTAAGACTTCATAAAGTATTTTTGTAGGTCTCAAAGGGGGCACAATAACAACAGGAACCTTTCTAGAAGCAGCCCAGGAGCTGCAGAGGGGAATCTTTTACTTTTATTGTGAAATTTCTGCTGACAGGTTCCCTTTAACTGGTAGAGGAGCCAGGATAAAGCAGAGCTGAAGTTGTTGGGAAGCTAGGACCCAGCAGCTCCACAGGCAGGAGACCACTGATCGGTAAGCTAATAGAAGCCTGCAGATGTCACTCTGCATAGGTTATTACTGGCCACTGCTATCTGCAGGAGAGAGAAGTGCTGATTGCACGGTCTCCTCAGCTTTCTGACTCCCCGCGTGTCTGCAGCAGTGAGAAGCCGCACACGGGGAGTCAGAGAACAGCTGCAGACAAACGCAGGCTCCGGGACTGGGGGGGTCGGCTCTGGTGCAGGGGGGGGGGGGGCTCTGCTGCAGGGGGGGGGTCGCTCTGCTGCAGGGGGGTCGCTCTGCTGCAGGGGGTGATTCATACCTCAGCAGCAGTCACAGGAGTAGGTGCGCGCTCGGCTCTGTAATGAATAGAAGGGAGAAACAGCGAGGCGGGGCTACAGTGGGTGGGTGGAGCCGGGATAAACAGCCTCACGGGCGGGACCCGGGATCAAATGCTCAGAAGAGGGACTGTCCCGCTGTATCCGGGACGGTTGGGAGGTATGCATTCCCCCCTACCGTGCCTCCAACCTGCGCTGTGACAGGGACTGCACTGAGTCTGCACTTCAATTAGGCTGTGTGCCTAATTCATGCGTCCTGCGTCCCCTGCACAGTCTATGGAGACTGTGCAGAGGCCGTACGCACGTTGCATAGTAGAACGCAGCGATTCAGCTGGGGCCCGAATCCCTGTGTTCTAAGAAGTGACATGTCACTTCTTCCGTGCGCTCCGCCGGCAGCTCCTGCTCTGACTATGGCAGGAGCTGCAGGCTGAGCGCACGTTCTCTACCGGCACCATGCGCCTCAGAACGGAGCTTTTCAGCTGCGCTCTGAGGCACACCTTTTAGGTGCCGTGCAGAGCGCACACAGCCCTACCCAGCTCCTCCTCGGCACTGGCGACGGTGTCTGGTCGGCGGTGGCTGGGCGGCGGGTGGGCGGGGCCAATGACAAAGAGCGCGAAGCGCTCTTTTTCAAACCTAATGGCGGCTCAAGCTGACCGGCGGGCGGGTAGTTCCCTCAGAACGCCGCTCGCCGGCGCCCGTAGCTTGAGCCTCAGCAGGGAGGGAGCCGCTCACAGCAAACAGCGCCGTGAGCAGAACGCTTTCCTCCATGCTGATTTTAGGGGAGGAGGGGGGGGGTGAGGGGGGGGGTGGGGGGGGGGTGTGAGGGTGTTAAATAATGGCGAGCACAAGCGGACCAGCGGGCGGGTAGTTCCCTTAGAACGCCGCGCTCACCGGTCACACATCGCTTGTGCCTCAGCAGAGAGGGAGCCACTCACAGCTAACAGTGCTGTGAGCTGAAACGCTTACCTCCCTGCTGATAGCTCTCATTCCGCATCCAGGAGCGGGTCTCTGTGTCCGGCTGCCCAAACAGGTCCGGGTCCTGCAGCCGAGAGGCTGGAAGCTGGGCAGCACAGTGATATGTATCCAGGAGGCGGGGCTTAGGCCAGTCACACCACAGGAGGCAGGGGGCGGCAGGTCAGTGTCTTTCCAGGGGGGAGAACTCTATTTTAACATGCAGAGGGGCCAGCAGTCAGGGGGCAGCATCTCAAGTTTCTGGCTGCAGTGCCCCTCAGTCCTCACATAGCCTCTCTATATACGGTGTAGTCCTCACATAGCCTCTCTATATACGGTGTAGTCCTCACATAGCCTCTCTATATACGGTGTAGCCCTCACATAGCCTCTCTATATACGGTGTAGCCCTCACATAGCCTCTCTATATACGGTGTAGCCCTCACATAGCCTCTCTATATACGGTGTAGCCCTCACATAGCCTCTCTATATACGGTGTAGCCCTCACATAGCCTCTCTATATACGGTGTAGCCCTCACACAGCCTCTCTATATACAGTGTAGTCCTCACATAGCCTCTCTATATACAGTGTAGCCCTCACATAGCCTCTCTATATACAGTGTAGCCCTCACATAGCCTCTCTATATACAGTGTAGTCCTCACATAGCCTCTCTATATACAGTGTAGCCCTCACATAGCCTCTCTATATACAGTGTAGCCCTCACACAGCCTCTTTATATACAGTGTAGTCCTCACATAGCCTCTCTATATACAGTGTAGCCTTCACACAGCCTCTCTATATACAGTGTAGCCCTCACATAGCCTCTCTATATACAGTGTAGTCCTCACATAGCCTCTCTATATACAGTGTAGTCCTCACATAGCCTCTCTATATACAGTGTAGCCCACAGTCTCCTATATACAGTGTAGTCCTCACATAGCCTCTCTATATACAATGTAGTCCTCACATAGCCTCTCTATATACAGTGTAGTCCTCACATAGCCTCTCTATATACAGTGTAGTCCTCACATAGCCTCTCTATATACAGTGTAGTCCTCACATAGCCTCTCTATATACAGTGTAGCCCTCACATAGCCTCTCTATATACAGTGTAGTCCTCACATAGCCTCTCTATATACAGTGTAGTCCTCACATAGCCTCTCTATATACGGTGTAGCCCTCACATAGCCTCTCTATATACGGTGTAGCCCTCACATAGCCTCTCTATATACGGTGTAGCCCTCACATAGCCTCTCTATATACGGTGTAGCCCTCACATAGCCTCTCTATATACGGTGTAGCCCTCACATAGCCTCTCTATATACGGTGTAGCCCTCACATAGCCTCTCTATATACGGTGTAGCCCTCACACAGCCTCTCTATATACGGTGTAGTCCTCACATAGCCTCTCTATATACGGTGTAGCCCTCACATAGCCTCTCTATATACGGTGTAGCCCTCACATAGCCTCTCTATATACAGTGTAGTCCTCACATAGCCTCTCTATATACAGTGTAGCCCTCACATAGCCTCTCTATATACAGTGCAGCTCTCACATAGCCTCTCTATATACAGTGTAGTCCTCACATAGCCTCTCTATATACAATGTAGCTCTCACATAGCCTCTCTATATACAATGTAGCTCTCACATAGCCTCTCTATATACAGTGTAGCCCTCACATAGCCTCTCTATATACAGTGTAGCTCTCACATAGCCTCTCTATATACAATGTAGCTCTCACATAGCCTCTCTATATACAGTGTAGCCCTCACATAGCCTCTCTATATACAGTGTAGCCCTCACATAGCCTCTCTATATACAGTGTAGCCCTCACATAGCCTCTCTATATACAGTGTAGCCCTCACATAGCCTCTCTATATACAGTGTAGCCCTCACATAGCCTCTCTATATACAGTGCAGATCTCACATAGCCTCTCTATATACAGTGCAGCTCTCACATAGCCTCTCTATATACAGTGTAGTCCTCACACAGCCTCTCTATATACAGTGTAGCCCTCACATAGCCTCTCTATATACAGTGTAGCCCTCACATAGCCTCTCTATATACAGTGTAGTCCTCACATAGCCTCTCTATATACAGTGTAGTCCTCACACAGCCTCTCTATATACAGTGTAGCCCTCACATAGCCTCTCTATATACAGTGTAGCCCTCACATAGCCTCTCTATATACAGTGTAGTCCTCACATAGCCTCTCTATATACAGTGTAGTCCTCACATAGCCTCTCTATATACAGTGTAGCCCTCACATAGCCTCTCTATATACAGTGCAGCTCTCACATAGCCTCTCTATATACAGTGTAGTCCTCACATAGCCTCTCTATATACAGTGTAGTCCTCACCTAGCCTCTCTATATACAGTGTAGCCCTCACATAGCCTCTCTATATACAGTGTAGCTCTCACATAGCCTCTCTATATACAGTGTAGTCCTCACATAGCCTCTCTATATACAGTGTAGTCCTCACATAGCCTCTCTATATACAGTGTAGTCCTCACATAGCCTCTCTATATACAGTGTAGCCCTCACATAGCCTCTCTATATACAGTGTAGTCCTCACACAGTCTCCTATATACATGTAAACATCCAAAATCCTAAATAAGGAAAAAAAAACAAAACCCACTACATTCTCCCCTCGCTCCGGTTCTTCTGCCGCTCTGCTCCGACCTCCGTTACACTGACGCTCCGCACAGCACACGCAATCATGTGACGTCATCACATCTGCTGTGCCTCGCGCTAATTGGTGGAAGACTGAGCCCGCGGCCCCTACTCCACCAATGTGTTCACCGCTGTCCGCATCCTCAGGACATATGGGCGGTGTGGGATGGCATGGTGTGAACCGCCGGCCACTGATTTCAGCCCTTAGGCTGCCTTGGCCTAGTGTTTAAGACTGGAAAAAAAAATCAAACTTTTAAAATGTTTTTTTTTACATTTTGCTCAATTAAGAACAAATAATAGTATTTAAATATAACATTAAAACATTAATACTTTACATTTTATCAGTTATTTAATTTTTTTATTGACCCCTTCCCTTTATCCTTCCCAGGACAGTGTTGTTTTGATACAGAACCCCACATTTTCTATTTTCCTTCACGTAACCATTAAGTCAAGACGATTTTCCGGGATTCGTCGTTCTTTTATTTTTTTCTTCTCAGTTCTATAACTGGACATGGTAGAAAATAGTTACCTGTAAATTTCTTGTAGCTCCATCAGTGGTCCCTGCCAGTCTCTTTACCTACATGTAGTCTCTTTGCTACATTGATCACCCATAATACATCCATGTGCCATCTGCAGACAATCGCTAACCTCAGCTGTGATGCCTGCAGTCACCACATTAAACACTGAGGCCAGTAATTGGCTGCAGCGGTCAATGTGGATGCACAGCACAGAGACTGCCAGGTCGCACCGGAGAATTGGCGCTAAAGTTGTGGGCATTTCAGAGGTGAGTTTTTTTGTCTTTTCAATATTTCCCTTTGATGACTTATTGGTAAGAGCGGCTCAGATGAGCTGCTCAGGGTCAGATCGTCTACACCATTGTACATTGCGCTGATGGCGCTGCATGAAATCCCCGTAGAGCGTAATAACATGTTTTGATTTTGTTGACTTTGGAGCTGTGGGATGATACAATGCTCCAGGGAGAATTCACAAAAAAACTTTCTTGGTTTTACCAATCCAACGGAGACGTAACTAGATGTGTAAACACTTGTGTGCTCATCAGATTTCTAAGAAGTATGGGCTCATTGTGTACCAGATCTTGTTTTTCTGCCATATCCTTTTATACAGCACACAGGACTGATGTGTGATGGGATTCCCGGCTGTATTCAGCATTTGGACACTGAACTGTTTTACTCTCTTTTTTCCCCTACAACATCTGTTGGAGACAGAATTGAGAAGCCTCCATACACAACAGATAAGGCTGCTTTACACACAATGATATTGCTAGCGATCTCGTTAGTGATGTGACACGCCCAGATCGTTGTTGCGATTTGCCGAGATCGCTCATTGGTCGTTTTGTAGCGGTCACACGTACACATCTCACAAACGACACTATATCGTTCAGCAATATATTGTTTGACCAAGGCGGTCGTGTGGATGTTATTCGTCGTTGGCAGGGTGTCAAACGTAGCAATATGTCTGCTGCGTTCCAAACAACGAACAATATTTTGAAACTGAACAATGTGTCAACAATCAATAATTTTCACCCTATTTGCGATCGTTCCGAGTCTCATGTAGGTGTCACACGCAACGACATCGCTAACGATGACGAAAGTGCATCACGAAAACCGTGACCCCCGACGACATATCGTCACATAAATTGTATCGTGTAAAGCGGGCTATAGTCTCTCGATCTCTCCAAAATCGGAATTTACAAGCTAAGACTCTTAAGCGGGCTTTACACGCTGCGACATGGCTAGCATAGCACCCACCCCCGTCGTACGGCCAATATGTGGTGATCGCTGCCGTAACGAACATTATCGCTACGGCAGCGTCATAAGCACACACCTGCTCTGCGACGTCGCTCTGTCCGGCAAACCCTCCTCCTTTCTAAGGGGGCGATTCGTTCGGTGTCACAGCGACGTCACACGGCAGGCGTCCAATAGAAGCGGAGGGGCGGAGATGAGCGGAACTTAACAGCGGGACTTAACATCCCGCCCACCTCCTTCCTTCCGCAATGTGTGGTGTCGCAGGAACGGCGAACAACATCACTAATAAGCAGAAAACAATTTTTTGTTTCAGGACGACCTCTCCGCGGCCAACGATTTTGACCGCTTTTGCGATCGTTTAAGGTCGCTCATAAGTGTCACACGCTGCGATCTCGTTAATGAAGCCGGATGTGCATCACAAACAATGTGACCCTCGACGATAATTCATTAACGATATCGTAGCGTGTAAAGCCCGCTTTAGGCCGGTGTCACACGGTACGATCTATCGTGTGATCGCACGAGCGATCGTACCCGCCCCCGTCGTTTGTGCGTCACGGGCAGTAAGTTGCCTGTGGCGCACAAAGTCGTTAACTCCCCGTCACACGCACTTACCTCCCGGACGACCTCGCTGTGGGCGGCGAACATCCTCTTCCTGAAGGGGGAGGGATGTTCGGCGTCACAACGACGTCACAGCGGCCGCCCAATAGAAGTGGAGGGGCGGAGATGAGCTGGACGTAACATCCCGCCCACCTCCTTCCTTACGCATTGCCGGCGGGACGCAGGTAAGCTGTGTTCATCGTTCCCGGGGTGTCACACGGAGCGATGTGTGCTGCCTCGGGAACTATGAACAACCGGAGCACAGAAGGAGGAGCGACATTTTGAAAATGACCGACGTGTCAACGAGCAACGATAAGGTGAGTTTTTTTGCTGTTTCACAATATGTCTAATGGCCGGATGTGCGTCACGGAATCCGTGACCCCAACGACATATCGCCCAATATATCATAGCGTGTGACGCCACCCTTACAATGCTGTAATCCAGCACCCAAAACGTTTGTGGGCCATATTACTGAACTCCTCCAAGAGTTTTCTCTATTGCCTTTATACAGACTCTAATGTGATGTGCTGTATTAAATGCCATGGTGCAGGGAGATGTGTGGATCAAGTGCCTACAACAATGTCCGTGCCATCTGGCCATTTCATTTTCCTGAGGCTATGCGTTCATGTTCGGGGGTCACAGCATTTTGGACGCAGCGTGTTTTCGCTGAGTCCATGCTGTGTTGTACAGTACAAGCACAGTGGACGGGATTTCTAGAAATCTCCTGCCCACTGTGCTTGTTTTTCCCCAAGCGTAAACTGACCTGCAGTGCGATATCCAGAGCCGCAGCATGTCAATTTATTGCTGCGGAGCAGCGAGTGTTCTCTGCATGGAGATCAGAGAGAAAGATCGAATCTTCCCAGATCATGGGCATGGGCAGCTGTGGTCTCCTGCGGAGAGGACTCGCAACCCCACAGAAGAGTACATGCTGCGTCCAGGTATGTGCCCACGATCAGCTGATCAGGACTCACTGTGCCCTGACCTGCGGGGCGGCGCGTGTCCTCCGCAGGAGACCGCAGCTGCTTGTGCCCACGATTAGGGTTCAGTGCGCTGCGGTCTTTTGCTTGTGGTCTCCCTGCGGAGGACGCATGCAAATCCGCAGTAAACAATTGACATGCTGCGGTCTGGAAACATGCACCACAGGTCAGTGTTTGCTGCGTAAAAAACAAGCACAGTGGGCACGGGATTTCTAGAAATCCATCCACTGTGCTTGTACTGTACAACGCAGCGTTTTGAACACAGCTGAAGCATGTTGCGTCCAAAACGCAGCAAACACTGATCGTGGGCACGCAGCCTATGGAGTTCTTTTTCTCTATACTCATGGGGTACAATGCTGCTACCTGATACTTTTTGTTAATGTTTTTTTTTTTCTTTGTATCTTTTGTGTATTAAACAGATTGAAAAGGCAAAGCCCTTGAAATGTGGAACATTTGGAGCCAGTTCTCTCCAGCAGAGATACTTGGCCACAGGTGACTTTGGAGGAAACCTCAATGTCTGGTAAGATATTACTGATTTGATCCAATGTCATTTTCGTACTTTTTGTTGGAGGACTTAGCGTAGGTGGAGGAAATGATCACATTAGGGGTGCTCTTCACACAGGAACACCTACTAGATTTATAGTAGAGGTGATGTGTGATATTAGAGGGAAGAGGCTGCCATTTCTCATAAGTACTCCAGTTTCCAATCTCAAAACAACGTCTAAAATATAGTCCTCGATGCAGAGGTCTCCCCCCCCCCGCCTGGGTACAGAGGTCTTCCCCCCCCCCCCATCCTGCCTGGGTACAGAGGTCTCCCCCCCCCCCCCCCGCCTGGGTACAGAGGTCTCCCCCCCCACCCCCCCACCTGGGTACGGAGGCCCCCCCGCCTGGGTACAGAGGTCTCCCCCCGCCTGGGTACAGAGGTCTCCCCCCCCGCCTGGATACAGAGGTCTCCCCCCCCGCCTGGGTACAGAGGTCTCCCCCCCCACCCCCCCACCTGGGTACGGAGGCCCCCCCCGCCTGAGTACAGAGGTCTCACACTCCCCCCCCCCCCCCCCCCCCCCGCCTGGGTACAGAGGTCTCCCCCCCCCGCCTGGGTACAGAGGTCTCCCCCCCCCCGCCTGGATACAGAGGTCTCCCCCCCCCCCCCCGCCTGGGTACAGAGGTCCCCGTCCCCCCTTCCTGCCTGGGTACAGAGGTCCCCCCCCCCCTGCCTGGGTACAGAGGTCCCCCCCCCTCCCTGCCTGGGTACAGAGGTCCCCCCCTCCCTGCCTGGGTACAGAGGTCCCCCCCCCCTGCCTGGGTACAGAGGTCCCCCCCCCTGCCTGGGTACAGAGGTCTCCCCCCCCCCCTGCCTGGGTACAGAGGTCTCCCCCCCCTGCCTGGGTACAGAGGTCTTCCCCCCCCCCCCCCATCCTGCCTGGGTACAGAGGTCTTCCCCCCCCCCCCCCGCCTGGGTACAGAGGTCTCCCCCCCCCCCCCCCCCTGGGTACAGAGGCCCCCCCCGCCTGAGTACAGAGGTCTCAAACTCCCCCCCCCCCCCGCCTGGATACAGAGGTCTCCCCCCCCCCCCCCCCGCCTGGGTACAGAGGTCCCCGTCCCCCCTTCCTGCCTGGGTACAGAGGTCCCCCCCCCCCTGCCTGGGTACAGAGGTCCCCCCCCCCTCCCTGCCTGGGTACAGAGGTCCCCCCTCCCTGCCTGGGTACAGAGGTCCCCCCCCCCCCTGCCTGGGTACAGAGGTCCCCCCCCCCCCTGCCTGGTACAGAGGTCTCCCCCCCCCCCCCTTCCCTGCCTGGGTACAGAGGTCTCCACCCCCCCCCCCCCCCCGCCTGGGTACAGAGGTCTCCCCCCCCCCTGCCTGGGTACAGAGGTCTCCCCCCCCCCCCTGTCTGGGTACAGAGGTCTCCCCCCCCCCCCCCCTGCCTGGGTACAGAGGTCTCCCCCCCCCTGCCTGGGTACAGAGGTCTCCCCCCCCCCCCTGCCTGGGTACAGAGGTCTCCCCCCCCCTGCCTGGGTACAGAGGTCTCCCCCCCCCCTGCCTGGGTACAGAGGTCCCCCCCCCGCCTGGGTACAGAGGTCTCCCCCCCCACCTGGGTACAGAGGTCTCCCCCCCCCCCCCCCTGCCTGGGTACAGAGGTCTCCCCCCCCCCCCTGCCTGGGTACAGAGGTCTCCCCCCCCCCCCCCCGCCTGGGTACAGAGGTCTCCCCCCCCCCCTGCCTGGGTACAGAGGTCTCCCCCCCCCCCTGCCTGGGTACAGAGGTCTCCCCCCCCCCCCTGCCTGGGTACAGAGGTCCCCCCCCCGCCTGGGTACAGAGGTCCCCCCCCCGCCTGGGTACAGAGGTCTCCCCCCCCCCCCACCTGGGTACAGAGGTCTCAAACCCCCGCCCCCGCCTGGGTACAGAGGTCTCTCTTCCCCCCCCCCCCTTTGCCTGGGTACAGAGGTCTCCCCCCCCGCCCCGCTTGGGTACAGAGGACCCCCCCTGCCTGGGTACAGAGGACTCCCCGACACCCCCCCCCCTCCGCCTGGGTACAGAGGTCACCCCCCCCTCCGCCTGGGTGCAGAGGTCTCCCCCCCCCCCCCCCCCGCCTGGGTACAGAGGTCTCCCCCCTCCCGCCTGGGTAGAGTGGTCTCCCAACCCCCCCCCAGAGGTCTCCCCAAGCTTGGGTACAGAGGACCTCCCCCTCCCCCCTGCCTGGGTACAGAGGACCTCCCCCTCCCCCCCGCCTGGGTACAGAGGTCCCCCCTCCCCCCCGCCTGGGTACAGAGGTCCCCCCCCCCCCCCGCCTGGGTACAGAGGTCCCCCCCCCCCCCCGCCTGGGTACAGAGGTCCCCCCCCCCCGCCTGGGTACAGAGGTCCCCCCCCCCGCCTGGGTACAGAGGTCTCCCCCCCCGCCTGGGTACAGAGGTCTCCCCCCCCGCCTGGGTACAGAGGCCTCCCCCCCCCGCCTGGGTACAGAGGTCTCCCCCCCCCGCCTGGGTACAGAGGTCTCCCCCCGCCTGGGTACAGAGGTCTCTCTTCCCCCCCCCCCCGCTTGGGTACAGAGGACTCCCCGACACCCCCCCTCCGCCTGGGTACAGAGGTCTCCCCCCCCCGCCTGGGTGCAGAGGTCTCCCAGTGGTCTCCCAACCCCCCCCCGGCCTGGGTACAGAGGTTTCCCCAAGCTTGGGTACAGAGGACCTCCCCCTCCCCCCCGCCTGGGTACAGAGGTCCCCCCCCCGCCCCTGCCTGGGTACAGAGGTCCCCGCCCCTGCCTGGGTACAGAGGTCCCCGCCCCTGCCTGGGTACAGGGGTCCCCGCCCCTGCCTGGGTACAGGGGTCCCCGCCCCTGCCTGGGTACAGGGGTCCCCGCCCCTGCCTGGGTACAGGGGTCCCCGCCCTCGCCTGGGTACAGAGATCTCCCCCCCCCCCCCCCCCCGCCTGGGTACACAAAGGTGTAGCTTGTCCTTCGGTTACAGTGTCCATACACATTAAATAAACATCGGCCAAATCTGCTAACTCCTTTAGGAAAGACAATTGTGTATGGAGATGCCTGAAGGACTAACGGCCCAGTCACACACGACTTACCAGCGATCCCGAAAACGATGCGACCTGATAGGGATCACAGGTAAGTCGCTGGGAGGTCGCAGGTGAGATGTCACACAGTCAGATCTTACCAGCGATGCAGGAACAATACAGGTCGCACGCAGTAGTGACCTGTATAACGATCTCAGCAGTCACTGTGACCCTGTCACACAGTGTCAAACACAGCGATGTGTCCTGCTCAGCAGGACATCGCCTTTGAAGGAAATGGCCTGGACCATTCTGCAACGACTAGAGATCTCACAGCAGGGGCCTGATCACTGGTAGGTGTCACGCATAACGAGATCGCTAACGGGATCGCTACTGCGTCACAGAAACCGTGCCTCAGCAATGATCTCGCTAGCGATCTCGTTGTGTGACGGTACCTTTAGAATGTTGGACTTTAACATACCCAATACTTTGTTGTCTTGGTTTCTTGGAGATGTCTGGAAGCAACTTACCTTGTGCAAAGACAAAAAGGCATTGAGCATATTACCTTCTCACCACTGATAACACTTGCACGCTCTGCCACTCCAACCATGCATGCGTGTGGGGAGGTTGGAAATTTTAGTTAAAATAATTATTCGCCATTCAGCTAAGTTTTTGAAACTGAACTGTACTATGAACAAACTTTGTATAAATCAATAGTACAGGCCAATGTAAGAGCATTTGTAATATATCTTATCAGAGAATCTGCTTCCTTCCCAATTTACAAGACACTACTTTCCCTCACCCCCACCTACTGAACTCGTCATCCGCTGTGAAAAAACAGCGCAAATCTGTCTTACTCAGACAAGTCAGACTGCAGGCTCACTGTGCTGTACTGTGCCACAGCCTATTCATCTCTAATAGGGGTGTGGGAGGAGTGAGGAGCAGGGAGAGAAAACAAGCAGAGGGAGACACAGAAAATTGTGCTGAGCTTTCTAACAAGTCTTCTCTCACAAGTTCACAGTGGATTGCAAGCAAAGGGCTCTCTTACTGCAGATTTGCCATTTTTGTTTCTCGGCTGTATTTGGCCTGAGGAAAAAAATAATTGTGAATGGAAGCGTAATTCCTTGAAAGTACAGTGACCCATTAAATCAATGTTAGACTTTTTACTTCTACTCCATTGTTAGGTGTTGGATTAATACCAGCTTTTCTGGTTTATAGGCTGATGATGACAGATGTGGCGGCAGATTCCTGCAGACAGAAAAACACATTTTTCCTGTTTTGGGCTAATCTTGTTCAAACTAAATGATGACTATTATGGCTGTGACCTGCAGTACACACACTCCATCAATACGGGGGAACTAGTGATTCTCCTATCTGCAGCTGCTCATTTCGGGTTTAGAAGTAATTGGCTGTGGCGTATAGGGGTTCCTCAGGCATATAATATGGGTCCTCATTATCAGATCAGTGGGGTCCAACACCAAGTGGCCAACCTATCAGCTGTTATGTGCTGGCGGTGGTGGATATAAGCATATGAATTGAACCAGAACAGCACCACTCCAGTCAATGTGTATCCGTTGTGGCTGAGCACAGCAGATTGGTTTCTATTCTACTCTTCCACCGTCTTTTCAGGAGTTCTGCGTCTCACAAATGTTCTTCTGTGTGATCCAAACACCTCAAGCTTCGATTCGTCTTTTTCTTTTTTTCCAATCTTCCTCTAGAGGTCTAATGTCTGTGTTCTTTTTCCCATATTAATCTGCTCCTTTTATTAGCCAGTCTCAGATATGTTTTTTTTTCTTTCCTACTCTGCCCTGAAGGCCGGCATCCTGGAGTCGCCTCTTCACTGTACACATTGATGCTGGCGTTTTGCGGGTACTATTTAATGAAGCTGCCAGTTGAGGACCTGTGAAGCGTCGATTTCTCAAACTAGAGACTCTAATGTAGTTGTCTTGTTGCTCAGTTGTGCAGCGCGGCCTCCCACTTCTCTTTCTACTCTGGTAGAGCCTGTTGGTGCTCTCCTCTGAAGGGAGTAGTACACACCGTTGTAGGAAATCTTCAGTTTCTTGGCAATTTCTTGCATTGAATATCCTTCATTTCAAAGAACAAGAATAGACTATCGAGTTTCACATAAAAGTTCTCTTTTTCTGACCATTTTGAAAGTTTAATGGAACCAACAAATGTAGTGCTCCAGATTCTCAACTAGCTCAAAGGAAGGTCAGTTTTATAGGTTTTCTAATCAGCAAAACTGTTTTCAGCTGTGCTAACATACTTGCACAAGGGTTTTCAAGGGATTTCTAAACATCCATTAGCCTTCTAACACAGTTAGCAAACACAATGTACCATTAGAACACTGACGTGGTGGTTGTTGGAAATGGGCCACTATACACCTATGTAGATATTGCATTAAAAAACAGATGTTTGCAGCTAGAATAGTAATTTACCACATTAACAATGTATAGAGTGGATTTCTGTTTAATTTAATGTGAACTTCATTGAAAAAAAATGTGCTTTTCCTTTCAAAAATAAGGAAATATCTAAGTGACCCTAAACTTTTGAACTGTAGTGTGTGTGTGTATGTATGTATGTATGTATATATGTATGTATATATATATATGTATGTATGTGTATGTATATATGTATACATATATATATATATTAGTACAGACCAAAAGTTTGGACACACCTTCTCATTCAAAGAGTTTTCTTTATTTTCATGACTCTAAAAATTGTAGATTCACATTGAAGGCATCAAAACTATGAATTAACACATGAGGAATGAAATACTTAACAAAAAAGTGTGAAACAACTGAAAATATGTCTTATATTCTAGGTTCTTCAAAGTAGCCACCTTTTGCTTTGATTACTGCTTTGCACACTCTTGGCATTCTCTTGATGAACTTCAAGAGGCAGTCACCGGAAATGGTCTTCCAACAGTCTTGAAGGAGTTCCCAGAGATTCTTAGCACTTGTTGGCCCTTTTGCCTTCACTCTGCGGTCCAGCTCACCCCAAACCATCTCGATTGGGTTCAGGTCTGGTGACTGTGGACACTCTCTCCTTCTTAGTCAAATAGCCCTTACACCGCCTGGAGGTGTGTTTGGGGTCATTGTCCTGTTGAAAAATAAATGATTGTCCAACTAAACGCAAACCGGATGGAATAGCACGCCGCTGCAAGATGCTGTGGTAGCCATGCTGGTTCAGTATGCCTTCAATTTTGAATAAATCCCCAACAGTCTCACCAGCAAAGCACCCCCACACCATCACACCTCCCCCTCCATGCTTCACAGTGGGAACCAGGCATGTAGCGTCCATCCGTTCACCTTTTCTACAAAGACACGGTGGTTGGATCCAATGATCTCAAATTTGGATTCATCAGACCAAAGCACAGATTTCCACTGGTCTAATGTCCATTCCTTGTGTTCTTTAGCCCAAACAAGTCTCTTCTGCTTGTTGCCTGTCCTTAGCAGTGGTTTCCGAGCAGCTATTTTACCATGAAGGCCTGCTGCACAAAGTCCCCTCTTAACAGTTGTTCTAGAGATGAGAAGGTGTGTCCAAATGTTAGGTCTGTACTGTGTGTGTGTAGTGTATATAATATATATATATATATATATATATATATATATATACGTATATGTATATGAGAGAGAGACCACTACAAAATTTTCAGTTTTTCTCTTTATTGGTATATTTTTGAGTACAATGTAAATTGTTTTTTATTCTATAAACTACCGCTGACAAGATGTCGCCGAATTTCCAGGCAATACATTTTGTATAAAAGATGTACAAAAGTATAAAATTGTCGTATTGCCGTATCGCTCTCACCAAGAGAATACAGTTACATGAATAGTGGAAACATTTTAATATGCAAAAAATAGGCAGAATTACTGTTTATATTCATTTCCATAAAGACAATAAATTTTTGTTAATTTATTTATATATATATATATATATATATATATATATATATATATATATATATATATATATATATAATATATACCCCAAGATGATGACAAATTAATCAAAATTACAACTCGGTGCCCTGAAATACAAGCCCTCATAGGAGTACATCAACGAAAAAATAAAAACTTATGGTTCTTAGAACACGGCTATTGAAGAGTGAAGGGAGAAATAAAAAGGTTTGTTGCTAAGGGCAAAACTGGCTTAGCGGGAAGGGGTTAATGCTTCTTAGAAGGGTTAATGCTTCTTAGCGGCTGTCTGCACTGTGACATATTGTAATAGCGGAAAAAATGTGCAACATCGCCATCTGCTGGCAGAAATGGGAAATGGCATAAAGAAGACGCAATGAAGTGTTTCCAATACAATGTTCCAGAATTCTTCTTATATATCCGTGTATTACATTATATACGTTGACTGCTATGCTTTGCAGTACAGAACACTATAGCTCTAGGATGGTGCTAATCTTTTTTTATTTTTTGTTATTTTTTCCTCTTGGATATTGCAGCTCAGCCTAATTGATCTGATGGAATACATTTCCACAACTGACTACAATGAATTTGTTTTCTAGGAACCTGGAAGCTGCTGACACTCCTATATACTCAGTGAAGGGGCACAAGGAGATAATTAATTGTATAGATGGAGTCGGAGGTTTGGGGATTGGGGAAGGAGCCCCGGAGGTTGTAACTGGAAGCCGAGATGGTAAGATTTCATCAAATACCTATATGTAAAATTCTGCCACAAAGCACTAAATGATACAATTCTGACTGCCTGCAGCCACCACAAGGGGGCAGCATCTCTGACTGAAGCTACTTGCTATGTTATTCCTCCTGGAAATATATTAATATCACAATGTAGAGTTCTGTCAAATTTTGTTATAATTTTTGTGATTTTAAATATTTACTAAACCGTTACACTTCTTTAACACTTTACATTCCTGACTGCTTTCCTGATAGGCACCGTGAAGGTCTGGGACACACGGCAGAAGGACACCCCAGTGGCCAATATGGAACCAGTCGAAGGAGAAGCCAAAAGAGATTGCTGGACTGTAGCATTTGGTAGGCGCTGTTGTGATACAATGCGAAAAGAGCAATCATTCTGCCAAGGGTCACAGGGAAGGAGATGACACTTGGTAATAGATGGAATGTAAATCTTCATTCCCCATGTGTGAAGGGATTATTGCTGCGGTGCCGGAATGAATTTGACGGTGTTTTCTCTCTTAGGTCACGCTTACAATCAAGAGGAGCGTGTTGTATGCGCCGGCTACGACAATGGAGATATTAAGCTGTTTGACCTGCGCAACATGTCTTTAAGATGGGAGACTAATATCAGAAACGGGGTATGGCGGCTATTATATTTTTATTTGGTAATTCCTCTCTGCTTTCTGGCTCACCTCCTGTAAAGCCTTTGATTCATGATAAGATTATGAATTGTATCACAGGAGAAACTCCGCAGTGTAACCGGACATGTCATTATACTGAGGACATCGGTGCATCATTTCTGCAATACGGTTACTGTTACCGTACTGGGAGCACAGTAACAGGGGGAGTGCTGTCTCAGACTTCCCTTGTGCTGCCCCTCACTCTGCACTGCACTACCCCGGACACTTCAATAATCTCAATTTTCTCGTTTTTTTCTAATTAATATTTTTTTCCCTCCATCCCTGAGTTCTTCTTTCACTAGTTCCCACCAAACTTTTGTGCACAGTAGCTTTCCATTCTTCCTGCATCTTATATACAATTATTTCTTATATAACATACCAGGACTATACACTACAAGCACTTTTTACCTTCTAAAGCCCCCGTCACATTTAACGACTTACCAGCGATCCCGAAAACTATGTGACCTGATAAGGATCGCAGGTAAGTCGCTGGGAGGTCACTGGTGAGATGTCACACAGTCAGACCTTACCAACGACGCAGTAAGGATCAGCGACCTGTATAACGATCTCGGCGGGTGTTGGGACTGTGTTAGGAGGTTGTTAGTAGGTGTCAAACACAGCGATGTGCCCTGCCCAGCAGGACATCGCCTTTGAAGAAAATGGTCCCAACCATTCTGCAATGACCGGCGACCTCACAGCAAGGGCCTGATCGCTGGTAGGTGTCACACATAATGAGATCGCTGCTGCGTCACGGAAACGGTGACGCAGCAACGATCTCGTTAGCGATCTCGTTGTGTGTGACTGGGCCTTTAGATTCTAGGGTCCTGTGTTGAAATGAATTAGATGGCTGTTCAAGTGAAAATCGATACATTTAGTCGACTCTTCTCTATTGTGTATGGGTGACCTTTCACTGTTCAGATAATCGCCCTCTTTATTTATTTTTTCCGGCCATGTAAAGTAGTCACTTATTCTCCTTACTCACTTTCGGTTGACTCCTAGCCCACGTGGACAGTAATGCAGTTAGTACCCTCGCATATGCCACCAATGTTTCTTCTATGAAGGTCTCTTGCAGATGCTGAAGTGCAACAGTTCTTTCTAAGTGCTTAATTTTGGCTGGTGGAAGGGGCCACCACTTATAATTCCCCATAGCCTACCATCTGTTATCAATGTAGTAGGCTGCTTTCACACATCCGGTTTTTCCTGTGCGGCACAATCCGGCGCTTAGCAGAAAAACCGCAACCGTTTTTGTTTTTTTTTTTGCCGCCGGTTGCGTTTTTTTTGCATAGACTTACATTAGTGCCATATTGTGCCGCATGGGCTTGCGTTCCGTCCGTTTTTTGCCGCATGCGGCAGATTTAGCTGATGCGACGGCCGGATGGAACGTTGCCTGGCATGTTTTTTTGTACGGCAAAAAAAAAACGCATCGCGCCGCATCCGGCCGATGCGGCGCGATTTGCAATGCATGCCTATGGACGCCGCATGCGGCGTCCTGCGGCAAAAACCGCATCCGGCCACCGCATGCGGTTTTTTTCCACTGCGCATGCTCAGTAGCGTGCCGCAAGCGGCAAAAACCGGCCGGGCCACATGTAAAAAACTTATGCAAAGAACGCGGTATTGTTGCCGCATCCGTTGCATAGGTTTTAGAGCCGGATTGGCCGGCTCTGCTAAAACCGGAGGTGTGAAAGCAGCCTTAGACGGCTGAAGTCACAATCAGTTGTTATTTCCAAAGTCCACAGATCAGCACAGCCGCAGATACAGCAGCAGAGTCCCGGTTGGGCACCCTCCTGGCTGGACCGTCCCTGCACTCGGTGATTGCCTCCATGCACCTGATGTGCTATTTGTTTTCACTCAACATCAGTGTTACATTTCTTTCAGGTCTGCAGTTTGGAGTTTGACAGAAAGGACATTATGATGAATAAATTAGTCGCCACCTCTTTGGAAGGCAAATTTCACGTCTATGACATGAGGACTCAACATCCTACGAAAGGGTTTGCATCAGTAACAGAAAAGGTAATTCTCCATATATATTTTCATTTATAGGGATTTATGCCATAAAGTTTTCATGAGCAGCTAAAACTCTGTTTTGCCATTTCAGACTGGCAGAATCAACCCAGAATGGGAAAAAAAGTGGGGACAGAGAAACGTCCTCTGTGTCCCATGAGCATGACAGCCCCCATCCTAGGGGAGGTGCATGGCACAAGGATTCAGAGGATGCCATTGAGGGAAAGCTTGTGTCATCCACATACTCCTCAGGCACTTGGCTAAGAATGCTGGTGGGAGTGATGTGCTGTTATTATCTGGAAATAGTCCTTAATGGTTTTCCAAAAGTGCATCCCAAACATTGCACAATAGGTAAAATAACAAAAGCAGATAGTACTTGCCCTCCCCAGGTCCAGTTTTGGCTCTCTTGCTGCTAAGGTCTCTGTGTTTTGGCAGGTCGATTGTTCTGATAACCGCTGCTGCCAATCACTGAGCTCCGCAGCTTTGCCAAGGTAGATGGCACAAATTGATGAGCTCAGCGATTGTCCGTAGTGGTGATGTGAGCTATCAATGGGACATTACCGCTGCAGCCAGAGCTCTGAGACTGGAACAGTGACGAAGACCCGGGCAGGGGAATTACATTTCTGATTTGTTATATTTTATTAAGGACAACATTTGGAGTTCATTTTTAAAAAAAGTGGAAAACCTCTTTAAAGGGACCCAGCTGTCACACTACCAATCATCATACTTTCTGGCATTCTCTAAAGGGGGTGTTACACGGTACGATATATCTAACGATATGTCGTCGAGGTCACGGAGTCCGTGACGCACATCCGGCATCGTTAGAGAGATCGTAGCGTGTGACAGCTACGAGCGAGTGTGAACGAGCAAAAATACTCACCTTATTGTTGCTCGTTGACACGTCGCTCATTTTCATAATATCGGTCACATTCCTGGATGCAGGTTGTTCGTCATTCCTGAGGCAGCACACATCTCTCCGTGTGACACCCCGGGTACGACGAACACAGCTTACCTGCGTCCTCCGGCAACGAGGAAGGAAGGAGGTGGGCGGGATGTTTACGTCCCACTCATCTCCGCCCCTCCACTTCTATTGGGCGGCCGCTGTGTGACGTCGCTGTGACGCCGAACGTCCCTCCCCCTTCAGGAAGACGATGTTCGCCGCCCACAGCCAGATCGTTTGGAACGTAACTACGTGTGACGGGGGTTACCGACTTTGTGCGACACGGGCAACAAATTGCCCGTGCCGCACAAACGATGGGGGCAGGTGCGATCGCACGAGAAATCGACGCGTGTAACGTGGCCTTTAGTTGAAGCAGGGCTCCAGTAATTTTATTGCTCATGATATTTGTGTAACTTTTCACAGATCGGTTTCAGCCGTACATTTTAAACTTTTGATCATGAGCAACTGTGTCCTGTAACCTCCAGTCTGACAACTGGATCCCCCCCCCCACCCAAAAAAAATAAAAAATACCCGGCCTCCCCCGGAAATGCTCTATTTATGGCTGACTGTGGGCAGAGAGCTAAACTTCCCAATAGTTGACTTCCATTATACTCGTTACTCAAGTCAAGCCCATCAGTCCATCCTGCTTTACTTGAGTTAAGAGCACTCAGCACTCAGGCAATTAACTTGAGCTGTAAACCTTCCTTGACTCTGTTTTTCTTCACCTATATGTTCTGTGTGTAAAATTTTCGGTGTGGTTTTTTTTTTTTTCACTGAGATGTGACCTCATATTGCAAAAAGCTGACCGGGATAAACCTATCACCAGCAGGAGGCAGGATGACCAGGAGACTCCACAGTACACATTAGGGAACAGTCACAGCAATTTTATGTTGATCTATCCCTGCTGCCCTTAGGTAGGACCAAGAGCATTGTAATGGCCCTCTGACCTTTTTAGCAAAACCAGTAGCATCGTTGGAAATGTAGTTTATACTACGGGAACCATATCAGTGGGAAGAAAAGGAAACATGGATTGCAAACAACCCAAAATAATATGGGGAAAGGAAAAAGCCATTTAGTGCTTAATGACAGTCACTTTTTGCGTGGTATGCCCTTCAATTTCCGGTTACATATTGGAATATATTGCACATTACACTTATGTTTGTCACATTTCTCTAGAATTGTATCTAGAAATGATGGAAACTGTTTATTTCAGGCACACAAGTCCACAATCTGGCAAGTCCGGCACCTGCCACAGAACCGAGATGTCTTTATTACAACAGGAGGAGTTGGAAGTCTTCATCTCTGGAAATAGTGAGTTCAGGTTTATTTTTCCAAAATAGAAGTCATTAAAGGTTTTTTTTTCACGTCATCTATACAAATAGGAATTATTCTCCTATACAGCATCCTGATGGTGTGTAATGAACTCACTGTTAGGATTCTGCTGTTTCTACACTCGTGGTGCTCGTGACCAATGACATGCGATTTTCATAATTGCGATAACATGTCAACCAGTTTAGCTCTTTCAATAAAGACAGTTCGACTGTGGAAGATGCTGCTTCTTTCAATTCAGACAGAGAGAAGCTGAAAAGAAAGTGATCGCTCCATGTTCACAAGTATGCCAATTACATGTCTGGTCCTATGGACGCTCACCTATGGCGCCCCCAGCTGCCATTGTAAAACCAGTGACATATTCATTTTTTTTTTTTTCTTATCTTTTTTAATTCTATCTTTTGTACATACTTATGGGGGCGGACATTGTTCTTGCTCTGGTCTTAGAAATCTATTTAATAGCAGCCACATGAACCATAGGAAATAATAGTTTGGGGATGTTGATTGACTTCTATGGGACAGTTTTCTGGCCATGCTGTGTGACCTGTGCAGGGAGGGGGAGATTGTGAGCTGTGACATCACCTGCTATGAATAGTTTATTCTTTGTTATCTATATAGAGGTGATAACTGTCATTCCAAACCTACGTTGGGTGATACTGACTGTTAGGAAGTGATCTGTTTAGAAGTTAAAGGGAAAATTGCTACATTTCCATTTGTTTTTATATTGGTTATAGTATGGAATATTAAAAAATGGCACCAAAATTTGTAAACAAAATATGTAATGTAAATTTTGAATTAAACAATAGTCATTTTTGAGGCCTGTACCCTTTAGGCTAGGGATTAACCCCTATGTGTGTCATACAATACTGATATCCCAATGAAGAATTGCAACATTCGATGTAAGGATTTCCTATGACTATAATCCGACATATAGTCAGTCTTATGCTTGCAAATCTCTTGGATGTTCTGTCATCGGTGGCTAGTCACACACTGCACACTTGCCAGACATTGACACACGTCACACTCGACACAAGGCTCTCATATAACTTATCTGTTTTATTTACAGCAAAATCAGTTCTCTAAAATAGTCGCGGACTTGTTGCACAATTGTTTTTGTTATGCGGCTTTTCAGAGAGTTGCTGACACTCGACACGTCACCGCGTAGCTCCAGACTTAATTTTTCACCTGTAGTCTAACAAAAAGACTGGACACATCCTACCTTTCTAATGTGAACAAGTGCAGACTGAACATGAAACATAGTCACAAAAAAAAGAGACGGTTGCACTCTGTAGCGCTAAGATATGTGGAACAATGAATATGGGAATATAGACATGCATTACTGTTATGAAAAACGTAAAAATTAAAATACTTAGCACACAAAATTGGCCAGATTTTATGTGAGCCCAACAGCCAGCGACAAGGCGACCTCATATTTGTTGGATCCCTATAAAAAAAAACCCAAAACAAAACCCAAGTATCTCAATTTTTACATGATTTTTCATAGCAGTAATGCATGTCTATATTCCCATATTCACTGTTCCACATATCCTAGCACTACAGAGTGCAACTGTCTCCTTTTTGTTACTATGCTTCATGTTCAGTTTGCACCGGTTCACACTAGAAAGGTAGTCTTTTCTTATAGCGTATTAGATTATACGGTCATACCTTCTCATTGAGCTCTCCTGCTCTTCAGCCTTAGGCGATTTTAATTCTCCTTTGCAGGTTGCTCTTTGCCCATAAATTGTAGGTTTTTTTTTAACCCAAACAGAGGCATTTGATAGGGACCCAACAAAAATAAGGTCAACTTGCCACTGGCTGTTGGGCTCACATAAAACTGGCCATTCTTGTGTGTAAGTATCTTAATTTTTACATGTTTTTCATAGCAGTGTTACATGTCTATATTCCCATACTCATTGTTCCACAGATGTTAGCACTGCAGAGTGCAACTGTTTGTTAATTGTTCACCTGTTCAACCAATACTAGCAGAAAACTAGTTAGAGGTGGGCAAAACAAAAACAGAGGTGGAAGGATTATTATAGCGGATTAATACTCAACAGGACAACGCAAACGTGCAACTGACAATAGGAGCAAATTCATAAGGGGCAACTGCCATGATGGTGGTCAGACATTGGGGTATGTGCACAGGCTCAGTATTTTCTGCAGACACTCCTGCATCAAAAACGTGTCTTTGCACCGAATTAAAAAAAATCACATTTTGGTGTGTTTTTGATGTCTTTTAACCCTTTATTAGAATGAGTGAAAAATGCTGCAAAAATTGACACACTATAGGTAAATCTGCAAGGAAAAAAATAAGGCGCCTGAGCTTTAAGAAATCTTATCCACTTTATTGGGATAGTAAAATGCTTCAGTTTTCGTAATGTTTGAACATACCCTTACATTTCTGTATCCCCCGTATTCTGCCCTTAAAAAACGGCCTCCTCTTTTCTCCTCTGATCGTGGCACTGTGATATGTACATTTATAGCCATTTACCCTCCTTTTCTGCATGGCAGTCAATACTTGTAATAGGGGCTGATTGACATTGATGTACACCAGGCCATATGTTGTTTTCAGTTCTTCATTGACTTCTGATGACTTATTTTTCTTCGCAGTGAATATCCCGCTCAGCGATCCCGGAAGGACTCTGACGGTGTAGACATGGGGGTGGCGGGAACAGTCAGTCTCCTTCAGAACGTCACTCTGTCCACGCAGCCCATCTCCAGCATCGACTGGAGCCCCGACAAGAAAGGCCTGTGTGTTTCCACCTCGTTTGACCAGACTGTCCGAGTGCTGATTGTCACCAAGCTCAACAAACTTTAATTTCATAACAATAGGAATCCAGTTTTTGTCTTCACATCTGCCTCAGAGAAGCCTGTCTGTGATGCCTCAGAAAATATATTTTTAGCTTCTCTATTCCTCGTGACTTCCCAATGAGCACCTTTTTTTAACGATGACCTCTCAGCCCTCCCCTAACATGTCCCTTTAATTAAATACTTGCACTCACCTCTGTATTATCGTGTTCCTCACTTGTTCCCCCTGGAAATGTTCAAACTGACTACTGTGTGTATTCTCTTGTCAATAGGGTCTGTCCCTATAAAGATTGGGTAGTAATAACCGAGAGTGATGGTCCACAAATAGTCGATACTTGTATTTCCCATGAAATACTAAGACAAGTTAGTAGAGCTTACAGGCCCTATGTTTAGGGCTTTTTCATACAACCATATAGCAGAGGTATTTTAGGGTCTGTCTATGGGTCTTCTAATTTGAACTTATAGGAATGTACAATGCCATTAGTTCAAGTTAGGAGACCTGGGGTCAGCTGGTAATTGCGGTTGTAAAATACAATCGCTGCTTGTGTGAATTATGATTAATGATGGGCGGACCCAACTGTAAAAGTCTAGATCTCTGCGGCTTCAAAAGTATCCGGGTGCCGGACCCAAGTCCAGAATTCTTAGAGAATTCCGGCTACTGATCCGGGTCCGGCACTCCGGAAATATAAATAAATAAAAGTAAAGAAAAAATAATAATAAAGCAATTAGTGATTCATACTTACCGAGGCCTCGGCGCTGTTGTAACTGCTTCCACAGCCAGCCATTCACTTCCGGGTCTGCTCATTATCCTTCATGCATATGCACTGCTTTCCCCACCCATCGGCGTCTGTGATTGGTTGCAGTCAGACGCGCCCACACCCTGAGAGACGGCGTGTCTGACGTTTCCAATCACAGACCCTATCTGCGAGTCTGAATCGTACAGTAAACAGAAATAAAAAAAAAAATGGCGTAGGGTCTCCCCATATTATGATGCCAACACACATAAAGCCTATCGCTACAGGCTGCAGCCCCTACCCGTGCGCTTATCTTGGCAGTGTATCAAAATAAGAGGAACTGCAAGCGTTTTATTTTTTAAAATTATTTAAATATATAGTTTAAAAAAACAGCATGCGGTCCCCCCTCAATTTTAATACCCAGCCATGATAAAGCCTGACTGCAGGGAGCTGGGATTTTGAAGCTGGGGACACCCATGGTTATTGGGAGCCACCCAGCCTAAAAATATCAGTCTGCAGCCGCCCAGGATTGTCGCATCCATTAGATGCGACAATCTCAGCACTTTACCAAGCTCTTCCCAATTGCCAAGGGGCCATGGCAATCGGGGTAATAAGGGGTTAATCACAGCTCACAGCTGCCACAAAGCCCTAGATTAGTAATGGCAGGCGTCTATGAGATCCCCACCTTACAGATTAGTAAGTGAAAGTAAATAAACACAAACACCGAAAAAATCCTTTATTTGAAATAAAAAACAAAAAAAACACCATCTTTCACCACTTTATTAACCCCCAAAACATCCCTGCGGGTCCGACATAATGCACACTACGTCCTACAAGGATTCCAACTCTGCTACATTACTGAAGGCACAGCGTGCGATCATGGAACATGACCAAACGCTGTGAGGTGAGATTCAGGCAGAGACTGAGCCGCAATGAGCAGTGACGTCACTCAGGTTAGTTTCAGTCACAGCTCGAGGCTCCCACGGTCTTACCTATAATCACAGGTAACCTGACCCCAGGTGACCTCAATGAACTCACTGAGTTTACAGACCTGCATCTCCTGGCAGAAAACTGCAGATTTTTTGTGATGCATTTTTTGTCAGGAGGTGTAGATTTGGTACAGGAATATGGTGCAAAGGTTTCACCAACTGTTGTTTTCCACCAGGTGGCGCTATAGGTGGTTTCATTGCGTAGCGCATGGCTACTTTACTATACCTAGACACCACTGCTATGCCTATAGCTGCCGCCGTTCTCAAGTTAATGGCTGTGGACAGGATATGGGTGGACACAATGTATACACTAAAGGCCCCGTCACACACAGAGATAAATCTTTGGCAGATCTGTGGTTGCAGTGAAATCATGGACATATTGTTCCATTTGTACACAGCCACAAACCTGGCACTGATTGTCCACAATTTCACTGCAACCACAGATCTGCCGCAGATTTATCTCTGTGTGTAACAGGGCTTTTAGTGTGGCTGTATGCCACGATGGACCCAATACAGACCTTTTGAACAGAGTTGAGCGAGTACCTAACTATTCGTACGCTCTATACGCATAACGAGTACTGTCTAATACTTGCGTATTCATTCCAAAAAGCATGTGCAATGCAAGTCAATGGGGAAAAACGTGCAAAGTAACGAGTAACCTGAATGCCGTACTATTCGTGCGAGTATCGAATAATGCTGAATTCGGGTTACTTTTATCATTGCGAGTATTCCCCAGTGACTTGCATTGCACACACTATTTGGAATGAATACGCGAGTATCAGACAGTACTTGTTATGCGTATAGTGAGTACGAATAGTTAGGTACTCGCTCAACTCTACTTTTTTAAATCAGGTTAATGCTTATTTAACAGCAAAATTATACAACACATAAGATAAATTCCCCCATAAAAACATCACACAAAGGGGAAAAACCTTTAGTCAGTAAGAAAAACCACACAAATTACATAATAAACAATGCACCCGTAGTCCACGTCTCATTTCAACTCTACTTTTGACATACAGTGCCTACAAGTAGTATTCAACCCCCTGCAGATTTAGCAGGTTTACACATTCGGAATTAACTTGGCATTGTGACATTTGGACTGTAGATCAGCCTGGAAGTGTGAAATGCACTGCAGCAAAAAAGAATGTTATTTCTTTTTTTATTTTTTTTTTTAAATTGTGAAAAGTTTATTCAGAGGGTCATTTATTATTCAACCCCTCAAACCACAAGAATTCTGTTTGGTTCCCCTAAAGTATTAAGAAGTATTTCAGGCACAAAGAACAATGAGCTTCACATGTTTGGGTTAATTATCTCTTTTTCCAGCCTTTTCTGACTAATTAAGACCCTCCCCAAACTTGTGAACAGCACTCATACTTGGTCAACATGGGAAAGACAAAGGAGCATTCCAAGGCCATCAGAGACAAGATCGTGGAGGGTCACAAGGCTGGCAAGGGGTACAAAACCCTTTCCAAGGAGTTGGGCCTACCTGTCTCCACTGTTGGGAGCATCATCCAGAAGTGGAAGGCTTATGGAACTACTGTTAGCCTTCCACGGCCTGGACAGCCTTTGAAAGTTGCCACCCGTGCCGAGGCCAGGCTTGTCCGAAGAGTCAAGGCTAACCCAAGGACAACAAGGAAGGAGCTCCGGGAAGATCTCATGGCAGTGGGGACATTGGTTTCAGTCAATACCATAAGTAACGTACTCCACCGCAATGGTCTCCGTTCCAGACGAGCCCGTAAGGTACCTTTACTTTCAAAGCGTCATGTCAAGGCTCGTCTACAGTTTGCTCATGATCACTTGGAGGACTCTGAGACAGACTGGTTCAAGGTTCTCTGGTCTGATGAGACCAAGATCGAGATCTTTGGTGCCAACCACACACGCGACGTTTGGAGACTGGATGGCACTGCATATGACCCGAAGAATACCATCCCTACAGTCAAGCATGGTGGTGGCAGCATCATGCTGTGGGGCTGTTTCTCAGCCAAGGGGCCTGGCCATCTGGTCCACATCCATGGGAAGATGGATAGCACGGCCTACCTGGAGATTTTGGCCAAGAACCTCCGCTCCTCTATCAAGGATCTTAAGATGGGTCGTCATTTCATCTTCCAACAAGACAACGACCCAAAGCACACAGCCAAGAAAACCAAGGCCTGGTTCAAGAGGGGAAAAAATCAAGGTGTTGCAGTGGCCTAGTTAGTCTCCTGACCTTAACCCAATTGAAAACTTGTGGAAGGAGCTCAAGATTAAAGTCCACATGAGACACCCAAGGAACCTAGATAACTTGGAGAAGATCTGCATGGAGGAGTGGGCCAAGATAACTCCAGAGACCTGTGCCGGCCTGATCAGGTCTTATTAAAGACGATTATTAGCTGTAATTGCAAACAAGGGTTATTCCACAAAATATTAAACCTAGGGGTTGAATAATAATTGACTCACACTTTTATATTGAAAATGTATTAAAATTTAACTGAGCAACATAACTTGTTGGTTTGTAAGATTTATGCATCTGTTAATAAATCCTGCTCTTGTTTGAAGTTTGCAGGCTCTAACTTATTTGCATCTTATCAAACCTGCTAAATCTGCAGGGGGTTGAATACTACTTGCAGGCACTGTATGTCTGGGGCATTATACACAGCCATACCTTACCATGCCTTTTAATACAATGGCATTCATGGAGTATAAACACATAATATATAGGTAGTCCATTAACAAGATGTCCACTTCACCTAGTATTTTAAAAGTGCGTTGCCTATCCCTCACCTCTTGTATACTAATGAGAGTACCTCAGTGTAGTTTTCCAAAGAAGTGGAGATGAACATATTTCTAAAACCTGCCTTCAAGGGACTCAGTCAGCACAGAACGACTGTTCAAACCAAGTACAGGCGCTCAGTGCATCGTGGTGGGGCCAAACATGTAAGGGCACCTTCCCACCTGCTTGTTTTCCATTTATCTCCAACTTTCTCTGGCTTTATGAAGGCTGAGCTGTCAATCATAGAGGGTGTTGGATGGATATATAGGGGAAAACAAGCAAATTGGAAGGTGTACTTAAATGTTTAACCCCTCTATGATGCATTGAGCCTCTGTACTTGGTTTGAACAATCATTCTGCGCTGACAGTCACTTTAAAGGGAACCTGTCATGTCCCCAAACTCTTATTAACCTGCAGATTAACCCCATATCTGCAGAGTCCCTTTGCAACCCCACTGTATTCTTGATGGGACTTCTGGTTTGGTGGATAATTAGTTTTTAGGGGAGAGAATAACTCCTTAAGGCTATGTCCGCACTAGAAAGTGCCTTTTTCTTAAGGAAAATCCGGACCCTCTTAAAGAACCCGCACCACAGTAAAAACCGCACCAAAACCGCAGCGAAATCCGCATACGATTTTACCGCAGATTTTCCGCAGGTTGGTCCGTGCGGATTTTTACCATTATCTATGGCAAAAACTGAAGGTACCTGCAGAAAAGAAGTGACATGCTCATTAATTCCGCAGGGGAAAATCTGCAGGTAAGTCCGCAGGTATAAAAAAAACGCAGTGTGCGCACAGCATTTTTTTTATACCCCATAGGATTTGCTGGGGAATGACTGCAGCAATGTTAGACACATTTTCTGCGGCAAATCCGCAACAAAAACCACGGTAAAGCCGCAGCGTGCGCACAGGGCCTAAGTCAATTAACATGCTTCACTCTGGGGTCAGTGGTCGGGATGATCCATGTGCTAGTCAGTTTGGATTTCAGCATTACTTCCTAATGCTGGTGCCCACCCCGTCCATTGAAGACACTACTACCACCGATCATTCATAATATACAATCGCACAAAAAGATGGAGACAACATTTATTATATTTTGCAATTTGACTATTTACTGTCATGAATTCCATAGATTAAGCTGCTCAGCGCTGCTCCACATTCAATGCATGAAAAAGGCCTTTGATAATTACCTCCCTTGTCAGATGTTTGGCGGCAATGAAAATATGTCTGTGAATAGGAGTAGACTCAATAAGGAGGAGGAGTAGTACAGTATCTCCACTTTATGATCCACATCTGGGTTTTGCATCTGGTAGATTCAGATTCTACAAATTCCATTTTAAAAATCTTGACAACTGTCCAATATAATCTGAATCAAATTTACATAAAAAAATGTCACTAAATCAATCCAATTGAGCTTAATGCTGTCATACCCCCCAGTTAACAGCTAGTTCAACAGTTACAGGAACCGTGAGGACCCTGCTTGCTAGCTTACAATCGATAAGGAAATGGGGGGGTGGGGGACACCATAGGTAGAATATGCTTATGTATGGTCCAGTTAATAAATAAGGGTTTTCATATAAAGCCGCATGATCTGGTTATCAGCCAGTATCTAAGTGCAATTATCGAGTGCTATGGGATTATGGAGGATGTTAGTCTATCAGTTCAAGAATGCAGGGCATGGGTAGGTTGAAAGACAGATTAAAAATGAGATCTAGGGTGGTACAGAACTGTGAAAAGCTTTGTGGGTGTGATAAGTTTGCATTGTATTAAGTAGCGGATGGGCAACCAGTGTAATGACTGGCACAAGGTGGAGGCATCGGTGAAGTGGCTGGACAGAAATACGACCCTGGCTGCTGCATTCAGGACGGATTGGAGAGGAAAAGTTTGGTTAGAGGGAGACAGTAAATAGTTGCAGTAGGCCAGATGAGAATGAATATAAAGGGCTTTACATGCTTCGACATCGGTAACGATATATCGTCGGGGTCACGCAGCATGTAAAACAAATGAGCGACAATCAAAGAGCACAAAAACGTCAACAATCGTTGCTCGTTGTCACGTCGCTTATTTCCTTAATATCACTGCAGCGACAGGTACGATGTTGTTTGTCGTTCCTGCAGCAGCACACATCACTGTGTGACGCCGCTGGAATGACAAACATCTCCTTACCTGCCTCCACCGGAAAAGGAGGAAGGAAGGAGGTGGGCGGCATGTTCCGGCCGCTCATCTCCGCCCCTCTTTTTCTATTGGGCGGCGGTTCAGTGACGCTGCTGTAACGTCGCTGTGACGCTGAACGAACCGCCCCCTTAGAAAGGAGGCGGATCACCGGTCACAGCGACGTCGCAGAGCAGGTATGTGCGTGTGACGCTGCCGTAGCGATAATGTTTGCTACGGCAGCAATCACCACATATCGGCCGTATGATGGGGGCGGGTGCAATCGCGCTCGGCATCGCTAGCATCGGCTAGCGATGTTGCAGCGTGTAAAGCACTCTTAAGAGTGACAGGGATTTTGCAGTTTCAAAGGTGAGAAAAGGTCAGATTCTGGAGATGTTTCTAAGATGCAGGTAACATGAGTGAGGGATTGGATATAGGGAGTATAGGTAAGTTCTGTATCAAATATAACCCCAAGACAGCAAGTGCACCACTTGGCAGTCATGGTTGAACCACCAACGGTAACAAATATAAGGTATAGGTCGGTTAGTAGATGGAGGAAACATGAGAAGTTGTTTTGGAGAGATTCAGTTTCACATAGAGGAGGACATGATGTTAAGAGACAGCAGACAGATTATAATCGTAATATTGTATTCAAGTGGGGTTGATGTCAGGAGAAGAGGTGTATAATTTGGTGTCATCAACATAGAGATGATACTGGAAACCAAATCTGTTGATGGTTTGTCCAATAGGGGCAGTGTACAGAGAAAAGAAGGGGGTTTAGGACTGAGCCTTGAGGAACCCTGATAGTAAAGGGAAGAGGAGAGAAAGAGGAGACTGCAAAAGATACAGCGAAGGAGCAGTCAGAGGTATTAGGAGAGAGCAGTGTCCTTGAGGCTGACAGAGCAAAGCATGGTGAGGAGGACCTGGTGATCCTCTATGCCAAATGCGGCACAGAGATACAGAAGAATCTGCAGAGTAGTGGGCATTGGATTTTCCTGTTAATAGGTCATTAGAGACTTTAGTAAATGCAGTTTCTGTACAGTGTAAAGAGCACAAACTAAAGGTACCGTCACACTTAGCGATGCTCTAGCGATCACACCAGCGATCTTACCTGGCAGGGATCGCTGGAGCGTCGCTACATGGTCGCTAGTGAGCTGTCAAACAGGCAGATCTCCACAGAGATCAGCCACCAGTGACCCGTGTAACAATGCTGTGCTTCGTAACCATGGTACACATCGGGTTACTAAGCAAAGTGCTTTGCTTATAGGTACCCAATGTGTACCTTGGCTACGTGTGCAGGGAGTAGGGAGCCGGCTTCTAGAAGCTGCGGACGCTGGTAACCAAGGTAAATATCGGGTAACCAAACAAAGCCTTTGCTTGGTTACCCGATGTGTACCTTGGTTACCAGCGTCCGCAGAAGCCGGCTCCCTGCACATTCAGTTGTTGCTCTCTCGCTGTCAAACACAGCGATGTATGCTTCACAGTGGGAGAGCAACGACCAAAAAATGGTCCAGGACATTCAGCAACGACCGGCGACCTCACAGCAGGGGCCAGGTCGTTGCTGGATGTCACACACAGCGACATCGCTAGCAAGATTGCTGTTGCGTCACAAAAACCGTGACTCAGCAGCGATGTCGCTAGCGATGTTGCTTAGTGAGATGTGGCCTTAAATTGTAAAGTGTCAAGAAGAGAATGATCTGAAAGATAGTGGATTAGACTAGAGTGGACCAAATGTTCCAGGAGTTTAGAGATAAAGGGGAGATTAGAGACCGCTCTGGAGTTAGCAGCGCTGTTCTGGTCAAGGGATATTTTTTTTTAAGCAAAGGGGTTATGACGGCATGAAAGATAACGGCCGAAAAAGAGGGTAAATATTTCAGTTAGATAAGTAGTGACAGCTGGGGAGAGGAAACAAGAAGCTTGGTCACTTCTTCTGTGATAGACTCGAAAATGGAGAGTGAGCTTGAGGAAGGAAAGGGGATCCAGGCGCCGAGGTGATTGTGCAAAAATGTCCTGATTGATGTGGCTGACTTTTGTTGTAAGAAATAAGTAGCCAGATAGTCAGGGCTGAGGTTGTACTTCAGGGCTCAGGAGGGAGTGGAATACTGGAAGAGCCATTTTGGATTGTTTGCTAGTGATGTAAGGAGGGTAGTAAAGTAGACTTGTTTGGCCAGATGGAGAGCACAGTTATAGGATTTGCTTATTAACTTATAGTGGATAAAGTCTTCTGCTGAAAGTGATTTTGTCCACAGATGCTCGGCACAGGTAGAGCAGTGTGTGTTTGCAGAAATGTGGCTGACAATACTTATTTACGTAAATAAATGGTCTAAAGTCACACATTACAAAGCCACTCATTATCTACAGGCTGTAAGTACAAACTACAGAGGTCTCCAAAGATCTGAGATTTAAAATAATGAAGAGAATTTTTTTTTTTCATCATAATACAATTATTTTATTCGACTATATGGAATATTTGTTACCCTGCAACCACAGAACGGGAGCTGTAGAAAAATAGTGCACATTGATCTGCATAGGTGCTGTATACACACAACGGTAAGTTCTTTTAAAATACTGTGTGTGGGGGGTGGAGTGTCGGATACGTCAAGGCTCTTTGCAAATTTTTCAATTTGTTCGTTAAGATTCTTTAATTTATAAATATGAAAGATGTTCTCTGACTAAAGGCTAAAGGCCGCTTTACATGCTACAATATCGCTAATGCGGAGTCGTTGGGGTCACGGAATTGGTGACGCACATCCGGCCGCATTAGCGATCTTGTTGCGTGTGACACCGATGAGCGATTTTGCATCGTCACAAAAACGTGCAAAATTGCTCTTCGGTGACATGGGGGTCCATTCTCAAATATCGTTACTGCAGCAGTAACGATGCTGTTCCTCGTTGCTGCGGCAGCACACATCGCTATGTGTGACACCACAGGAACGAGGAAGCTCTCCTTACCTGCCTCCCGGCCACAATGCAGAAGGAAGGAGGTGGGCGGGATGTTACGTCCTGCTCATCTCCGCCCCTCCGCTTCTATTGGGCGGCCGCTCAGTGATGTCGCTGTGACGCCGCACGGACCGCCCCCTTAGAAAGGAGGCGGTTCTCCGGTCACAGTGACGTCGCCGGGCAGGTAAGTACGTGTGACGGGTCTGAGCGATGTTGTGCGCCACGGGCAGCGATTTGCCCGTGTCGCACAACAGATGGGGGCGGGCACCCACACTAGCGATATCGGGACCGATATCACAGTGTGTAAAGCGGCCTTTAGTCTAGTATGCATTGTTTGCATCATTTTTGCATCTGAAATTCTATTTTAAGTGTCTGGATCTATTTTAGCAGGTTATACGATTATAAAAGATCATTTATTTCCAATGAGACATTTTACATCATATATAGAGCAAAGAACTCTTGGTTTTCCGTGGAATTCACATTATAACAGAAAATATTGCCAGATAAAAAACACAACATAAGGCTGTTCCCAATGATTATTTTATATCCAGCATTTAAATCGGAAGAAATCTTGCAGATCCTCATCATCCTCTGCTTTATTGTGAATGCCGGCATAGACCATCTTGAGAATTTTGGTTTTGAACTTTGCTTCTAGAACGGTTATATAGTTCTCCAGAGAACCTGAAATGTAATTAAAAATAATAAGAAAAAAAGATTCTGAAGCATTATAATAAACCTATACAACAATGGAATATACACAGGATATACTAAGAATGTGTGATAGTTGTGGGTTCCACCTTGGGTAACCACTTATTAGGAGAAAAGTTTTTTGTGTTTTATGATTCCCTCCGGGCACCGTCCTAACAGAATTATTATAATGGGAAACATTTGCCTGTACCCTTGTCCATTGTCGTCTATGAGGGGAAAGAGTTGAGCGAATGAGCCCTAATTAATAATATGTTGAGTTTTTCTATTAAAAAAAAAAAACGTAACAATAATTGTACACATTTTTCATTATTTCTTAACATTTTAAGATTGCTCGTCTTTCCTCCGGTCTTCTCGGCTAGTGCCAAGAAAGTATGACGCCACCAATTAATAATTTTGACGCCATTTTCAAAGACAGGATTAATGAAAAATCAGCAGTTCCTCGCTGATTGTTTGCAAGTGTACTCAGGATGATGATTGGAAACCTTCACTCAATATAATGATTTTTCACACAATCAGTCAAAAGACTCATTAGAAAAAGAATACAACTTATAGGCACCTTTTAAAATGGAAAAAATATATTTTTACATGTTTATTAATAAACGACTTATTTTCATTCTGCACTCTCCATTCTTTCAATCATTTTAAGACTCCCTGATATGCAGTATACAGCCAGATCCAAGTGTCAGATTTTTCTCTTCTGGAAATGTCCCTCCCAGTAATATAGGCTTTATGTAAGGGCTGTGTATAAGGCTAAGTTCACAGTTCTATTGTTCACAGGAATCCTGTGAAAAAACTGATCCGTCGCGTCCGTTACATCCGCTGTGTGTCCGGTTTTTTTTACGTATCCGTCGTGATCCGTTTGTATTTGGGATAGCCCAATGGATGTGCCAGAAATGCTGGGCATGCCCAGTAGAGCATGACGGAATCCGCCACTGGATTCCGTCGTGTGATGGATTATTGCGGAATCCAGCACCATAGACATCAATTACAGCTCTTGACGAATTGTGACGGAATCCTTCGGAGTGCGTTTTTTTGCCGCTCAAAAAAAGTTACATTCAGCATTGCTCCTGCCTCACGGTCAGTCAGTAAACCACTGATCCGTCACGCAGCGGGTGCAACGCAAGGCCATCATTCACACTCCGTCGCTAATAGAATCCTATGGGAAAAAAACAGATTCCTGCAAAATATTTTTGCAGGATGTCTCAACAGATTGTGACTGATGCAAAATAACGGAAGTGTGAACTTAGCCTAACTCGGGTGCTGTTGTATTTAATAACTCATATATCCTGCACTTCTTTCTTCTTCATGTGGTTTTTCTGTTTTTTTGGGGGGGGGTTTTGTTTTTTTTTTCCCTCTGCCCTCCCTGAGACTCTAGATACTTTCTAACCTCTCCACATTTTTTTTTTATTATTTGTAAATTCCCCTTGAACTACAGTCTATTTTTGCATAGCAATATTTTAGTTGGGTGTTTTTAAAAACAGATACAAACCTGTTAGAGGTCCTAAAGGCTGTCCCTTCTCCTGCCTCCATTCTCACAATACTCGGGTGCCTCACGGCTCTCTTGACCTGAACTAACTGCCTCATAGGCATATGAGAAGTAGTTATTTGAGATGAGAGAACCCGAGGTTTGGTATTCGTACCGAACACAGACTTTACAAAGAAACAAAACAAAACAGAGTTTGGGTTTGGAGATTGGGTGTGTTACGTATACTGACCACTTAATTGAGCATCGCTGTGTTTGGGTACACTCGGTGCTCATCCCAGTGCGAGCTGCTTGCAGTGTATGAACGGCTTGTACTGGGGGTAACAACAGCAAGATCGAATGTACTGTACACCCGAAAAAAATGGAAAAACCCTGCCCACTTGCCCCCGGAAGTGATCTGTTTATGGCTGGCTACATGTGGACCGAGATCCAAACTGCCCAATTAGTGACTTCCATTGGGGTTCAGGTCAAGCTCGGGTCCCAACAAAAACTATTTCAAAAGTCTGGCTGAACCCGCCAAACTGATCTTCCACAAGTCCGCTCATCTCTAGTAGTTAGTTGAGGCAAGAAGACTGGCTGGTCAGACGGGTATTGTCATATGTGTCAAACTGCAGCATTGTTACAGCATAACCGGGGAGGGGGGAGTGCAGGAGCGCCAGACAACGGCCGTTTCGCACCGTAACAGGTGCTTCCACAGGTCCTGAATTCGGACCTGTGGAAGCACCTGTTACGGTGCAAAACGGCCGTCGTCTGGCGCCCCTGCACTCCCCCCTCCCCGGTTATGCTGTAATAATGCTGCAGTTTGTGCAATAAATTTGCCGTTAATATCTACCAGTGAGTTGCCGCCATTCCTTCTGATCTGAAGTTCATATTGGATTCCTGCACTTTGGCAGAGCACCACGGGGATCGGCTGGAGATCCGTGATTCACAGGAAAGCCATAGACTTGTGAGTACACACCTGGGCTTGCAGTGCCTAGCCTTTCCTTTCTATTACTAATGTCATATGTGTATGAACTGTATATCACAGATGTGTGAACATGGCCTAATGGCTGATTCAGACAAGCGTGTGCCCCGAACCGCTCACAGAAGAGAACATAGACTAAGGCTCTGTGCGCACGCTGTGGATTTGCCACAGAAAATGTGTCTAAGGCTATGTGCCCACGCTGCGGAAAATGCGCGGATTTTGCAGCGGATTTCTCGCGGAAAAGCCGCGGATTTTCCGAAAATCTGCAGCAGCGGCACTTCCCAGCCATTTCTATGGCATTTTGGAAATGCTGTGCCCATGCTGCGGATTTTTCCGCGGCGCATTTGGTGCGGATTTTGATCCGGAAAAATCTGCAACATGTCAATTATTCTTGCGGATTTCGATCCGATTTTGGCTTTAAAATTGGGGAAAAAAAAAAATCCGCACCAAAATCCGCGGCAAATCCGCGGCAAATCCGCACCTTTGAAAAGGTGCGGATTTTGCGGGAAAGCCGCGGATTTTGATGCAGAAAAATCCGCAGCAACATTCTCCCGTGGACACATAGCCTAAGGCTATGACCGAACTTTGTGTTCACCTACTTGCAGTTCTAAACGCACGTTTTTGCCTTAATTGATTTAGCCAAAATTGCCTTTTCCAGAAATTTAGCGCTAAAAACACATGCGTATTTACCGCGTTTTAGATGCGTTTTCAGCGCTTTTTACATGCTTTTTCACCTGCGTTTTGACAGATGCGTTTTGAACATCAAGACACTGCTAAATAAAGATTAACTAGTCAAACAGAATGAAAAAAGAGAAAAAAAAGCAAAACATATATAATTTTAGAATTAATAAAGAAAATAGTTATATTTAATGAAATTATTGCGGTTTTACAATATTTATTGAAAAAATAGCAATAAAATCAAAATTTTCTTTAATTTCATTGTCGGACTATGTGTGTGTGTAAAGGGTCATATTATTTTATTATTTTAATGTCAGAAAAGCATGCGTTTTTGAAGTCCAAAACGCATGTTTTCTGCAGCTAAAAAGCAGGTTAAAAGCAAGAAATTTGAAGTTTCTTGGTTTTTGCCACTTCTCATTGACTTCAATGTTAGCAAAACGCACCCAAAATGGCAAAAACAATTGACCTGCTGCTGCTTTGAATGCATGTTTTTTGCCACAAATTATGCAAATTAAACGCAGCGTTTTAAAACGCAAAGTGCGGTCTAGAAATCTACATTTTCCATAGACTATTATGGAAAAGCAAAACGCATGCCTTTTGGCATGAAAATGCTGCAGTTCAAAACGGACCTAAAAAGCACCTAAAACGCAGGTGGAAATGCAAAGTGCGGTCATACCCTAACATTGCTGCAATCATTCCCCAGCAAATCCTATGGGTTTTAAAAAATACTGTGCGCACACTGCGTTTTTTTTTTATACCCGCGGATTTTCCGCTGCAGAATTAATGAGCATGCCACTTCTTTTCTGCAGGTACCTGCGTTTTTTGCCATAGATAATAGTAAAAATCCTTAGGGACTAACCTGCGGAAAATCCGTGGCACACCGCAGTAAAACCGCATGTAGATTTTGCGGTGGTTTTGGTGCGTTTTTTTTTACCGCGGGTGCGGGATTCTTTAAGAGGGTCTGGATTTTACCTAAGAAAAAGGCACTTTCTAGTGTGCACATAGCCTAAAGGGTACTTTACACGCTGCAAAATCTGTACCGAATTCGCTAGCGAGCGTACCCGCCCCTGTCGGTTATGCGACACAGGCAAATCGCTGCCCATGGCGCACAACATCGCTAACACCCGTGACACGGACTTACTTTCCCTGTGACGTCGCTCTAGCCGGCGAACCGCCTCCTTTCTAAGGGGCCGGTTCTTGCGGCGTCACTCGGCAGCCGTCCAATAGAAGCGGAGGGGTGGAGATGAGCGGCCGGAACATCCCGCCCACCTCCTTCCTTCTTCATTGCCGGTGGACGCAGGTAAGGAGATGTTCGTCGCTCCTGCGGTGTCATACATAGCGATGTGTGGTGCCGCAGAAACGACAAACAACATCGTACCTGCAGCAGCAACGATATTAAGGAAATGAGCGATGTGTCAACGAGCAATGATTTTTCACGTTTTTGCGCTCGTTGATCGTTGCTCATTGGTGTCACACGCTGCGATGTCGCTAACGGCTCTGGATGTGCGTCACTAACGACGTGACCCCGACGAGATATCGTTAGCGATGTCGCAGCGTGTAAAGCCCCCTTTAGACATGTACAAACAACAGAAGAAGAGAACATGGAACCATTATAGCCAGTGCACTCCTCTGGTCCGATATCCAAGTCCACTATGCAGAAGAGCAACACAGAACCAGTCCTGTCCACAATTTGCCGATGTGAATGACACGTTTTAGTACGGGCATGCGAACCAGACCTAACACCGAGAAGGGAGGGAGGAAAATCAGGAGATCTGATTGATTTGTATCAGTTTTGTTCTCCCCACTACATAAACCACTTCCACATACTCTGCAGCATCAAAATGCTAATTTTGTTTTAATTAAGACTATTTTGAAAAACGTCTAATTTTGCTCATATGAAGCAAATGAAGAATACAAAAAACTATGCATTGGTTTAAATAGCCATTAAATAATAAAAAACGTTCATATTGGTCATAAAGATCTATATAAAGTGTGACCGCCAAACTCTAACGCTAAAGCGGGCTTTACACGCTGCGACATCGCTACCGATATATCGTCGGGGTCACGTCGGTAGTGATGCACATCCGGCACCGTAGCGCGGTAGCGACATCGCAGCGTGTGACGCAAATGAGCGACGATCAACGAGCGGAAATACATGCGATATCGTAGCTCGTTGTCACGTCGCTCATTTCCATAATGTCGCTGCAGCAACTGTGGCGCCCTGGACAAGCCAGGTTGTCACAGAACTACACCAACACACCCCACACCCCGGTTAGGTACACCGAAGTCAAACACAAAAATCCTTGTTGCCTTCCTCCAGGGGCTGATGTCCACACCAGGGGGTGGGCCAGGCGGTTGGTCCCGCCCACCGAGGAGTTCACAGTCCTGGAGGCGGGAAAAGGAGTCAGTTTAGTTCAGATCAGTTTTGGAGAGTGAAATGGTAGCAGAGGAGACTAACCATGTCCGGGTGTGTGGCCCGGACGGTACAGCAAGGTTGTCAGATGGTGGTGACCGTCTGCAGGGGAGGCTGATTGGAGCGAACCGTAAGGACCGTGGACGGGCGGTGGCCCGGCGGTACCGGACCGGAGAGCAAAGAGAAGCCAGCACCATCCGGCAGGGCTTACGGACCCCGACCAGGCTAGGAGTTGCCGTAAAACCGGTCAAATCCGTTAGCGAAGGGAACCTCCGGGGTTTCCCAGCAGTCAAGACCCGATTGAAGGCAACAGCTCACACCGTAAAGGGAAACACAGTCACCGCCAAGGCTACAGTTCCCAGGGCCAGAGCCTGCGGGCAAAAGGGGCTCCTTCAGCACCCATCCAAGCTGGGGAGCGGATTACCGGTGGGAACCCATTGGAACCGTAAACACAACATAGGTGCAGGGAAAGGCAGTCACCATCAACCTACCGGGAGGAGAACAACCGCAGCCGCCTGTGGGACCCGTCCATCCAGCCGTTTGTTTGACCAGAGACTCTGTGTGAATTACTGGCTGAGTGGGTACCACCGTGCATTGTGGCACAGCGCTGCCCCCGCGACTCTGCACCTCACCAGGCCCCGTAACCCGCCTGCCATCCATCTCTACCCCTCACCGGGCCCCGGGACAACCAACCCCCCTACCCACGGAGGGGAGAGCCAACATCCAAGCTGCTCCCTGTCACCGCTCCCGGGATCCCCGTCCAGAGCAGCTGTGGTGTCACAACCTCACCACAACCGTGGGTGGCATCACGGACAATATCCCTAAACCAAACCACCCCCTTTTCACTCACGGGTGAGGAGCGCCGCTCGAGTCCCCGGGATCCGGCTCACCGCTTGAGCCACCACCGAGCAGCAGCAGCAGTCGGACCCGAGCAGTGGGTGAGCGCAGCGCCCTCCCCGCCCGCGACACAACGGTACGATGTTGTTTGTCGCTCCAGCGGCATCACGCATCTGTGTGTGACGCCGCTGGAACGACAAACATCTCCTTACCTGCCTCCACCGGAAAAGGAGGAAGGAAGGAGGTGAGCGGGAGGTTCCGGCCGCTCATCTCCTCCCCTCCTTTTCTATTGGGCGGCGGTGACGCTGCTATGACGTCGCTGTGACGCTGAACGAACCGCCTCCTTAGAAAGGAGGCGGATCGC
The DNA here is from genome assembly GCF_048569485.1 of Anomaloglossus baeobatrachus. NCBI lineage: Eukaryota > Metazoa > Chordata > Amphibia > Anura > Aromobatidae > Anomaloglossus > Anomaloglossus baeobatrachus. Next base: position 77,997,007 of record NC_134355.1, on the reverse strand, counting down.
CGGTCACAGCGACGTCACAGGGCAGGTAAGTGCGTGTGACGCTGCCGTAGCGATAATGTTCGCTACAGCAGCGATCAACACATATTGGCCGTACTACAGGGGCGGGTGCTATCGCGCTCGGCATCGCTGGCATCGGCTAGCACTGTCGCAGCGTGTAAAACCTGCTTAAGTCTTCTACAGGAGTATTCACAACTAAACCTCTTTGTTACATGCACATTATGTATCGCTGAATTATTCATTATCTTCCCCTCCTGCTATTACCATATGTTGTGTCTTTATGAGCCTGGTTTTTCTGTAGATCATTTCAGATTTCAGTCAAATGACAACACCGGATTATGGAGACATTACTATAATCACCATCTCAAGGTCTGTACAAATATGATGCACACAAGGTACGTGCTAAGAGTATAACATAGGTAAATAAGTTTATATTCCCCGTGATAGCTAATTATGCTGCAAATGTAACAATCTGCCATTTCCATATGAAATGATCATAAATGAGTGGAAAACAAAGCACTTACGGGATCATATCACAACAAGCCACCAACACAGGAAGCAACACTGATTCAAAGTAATACGTGATGATTTTTTTGCTATAGGTGAATTGGTAACAACATTTATAGGAAAAAGACACTTGGTGTGATGCTATGGCGTAATAGTGATATTTAACCCCAACAACAGACACTGCAGGACTGGAGCCAGGGGACAAAAATCTATCAGCACATGGAAAACTTCATGAAGTTGAAGAAGACCATAATATGAAACCTTCCTCATATATTAACGCTCCAGTGATATTTTATCATGAGAGTAGGTCATTTATGTGGAATCATGCAATGGTGATTTCCTCATCTCAAACAATGTATTGAAACAAAAGCCAACAACAGTGGTGGGTATACCCCCCAAAACTTCATTTATCTCAATAAATTGTCATGTGGCCTTCAGCATCAATTACAGCTAATAACGATGTCTCCTGCTGTTCACTATTGCAGTTATTGTCTGCTGAGGCATGGTATCTTGAAGGGCGACCCTCAGGTCATTGAGGTTTTGGGGTACAGAGTTACAAGCTGATTTCATAGGTTTTCTATGGGATTCAGGTCTGGAGGAAGTGTAGGCTGCTCCATTTGATGCACCCCAGACTCCATCAGCCATTCCCTAATGATGCAACCTTGATGAGCTAGAGTATTGTCATCCATGAAGATGAAATTAGGCCTGTGTTGTTCATACAGAGGCATAATGACTGTCTTAAGGATGTTATTCCAGTAGCTGGGGCTGTCACTGTACCATTCATAAAGTGTTGGGCAGTCCTGTATTGACTAGACCCACCTGCTCACACTACTACCACCACCAAAGGCTTGTCTGGATACAACAGTGGCTGATGCACAGTGCTCTGCTTGGTGTCTCCAATATCGTTGGCGACCATCAGTTCTGCTCAATGTGAAACGACTTTCATCAGTAAAGAGCACTGAGGTCCACTAATCCCTCGTCCAGCAAACCGATGATGCTTGTGCCTGGTGGTGTGGTCAAGAACCCTGACAGGTCGTCTAGCACGTAGTGAACGCTGAAGTAAATGGTTTTGAGTGGTCTGACGTAACACGTGTCTCTCACCTCCCTTAAATGTGCCTGGAGGTGTGTTGCATTCATCATCTGGTTTTGAAGAGTATTGCTCACAATGAAGCGGTCATCAGTGTGGGATGTGGTCAAAGGATGTCCACTTCTGCCTTTCTGTGATTCTTCCAGTCTCTGTATCTCTGTTACAACCTGCTAATGACATACTGTGCCACTCTAACCTATGTGGCCACTTCTGTCTGATGACATACTGCTTGAAGCCTCACAACAGTGATATACTGTTATTTGTTGACTGTGGTTTAGACATTAAAGGGAATCTGTCACCAGTTTTTCGGCCTAAAAGCTGCAGCCACCACCAGTGGGCTCTTATATACAGCATTCTAACATGCTGTATATAAGAGCCCAGGCCCTTTTATAGAACATAAAAATACACTTTCTAATACTCACCTAACGGTCACGCTACGGTGGAGTTGGGACATATGGGCGTCTCCGTTGTCCGATGCCTCTTTCGGCCATCTTCGTCCTCCTTCTGAAGCTTGTGTGCATGACGCAACCTACATCATACGCACTCGCCGGTCCCACACAGGCGCACTACAATACTTTGATCTGCGTTGCTCAGGGCAGATCAAAGTACGCCTGCGCAGGACCTCAATGCCGGCGAGTGTGGATGACATAGGATGCGTCATGCACACAGGCTTTAGAAGGAGGAGGACAAAGATGGCCGAAAGAGGAGGCGCCGGTCCCGAAGAACGGCGCCACTCATCTGACTGTTGTGCACCGGAGCGACCTTCTAGCTGAGTATTATAAAGTGTTTTTTATGTTGTACACAGCGGCCTGGGCTCTTATATACAGTATGTTGGAATGCTGTATATAAGAGCCCACTGGTGGTGGCCGCAGCTTATAGGCCGAAAAACTGGTGACAGGTTCCCTTTAATGGCTGTGTTGAGTTATTTAGAGGGCACCAAATTTACACTGTTATACAAGCTGTACTTTGACTACTTTACATTGTATCAGTGTCAGATCTTCAGTGTTGTCCCATGAAAAGATATACTAAAACATTTACAAAAATGTGAGGGGTGTACTTACTTTTGTGCTATACTGTGTATAATCACAAAATTAGAAAAATAATGTGGGAAAAAAAAGTTGTGATAAATTCTCTTTAATTGTTGCTTCAAAGCAGCTTAACCCAGAAAAGTTATCCCGCAGTTCCATGGACAATGAATGGAGCAAAGCTACACATTCAGATAGACTCTGCAAAGCACTTTTCTCAGGACAGAGGAAGACCCCAAGGGTTAAAACTCCCCAGTGATCAGTAAGTTATTGTCAACCCTACACATAAGGGATAACATTTAAGCTTAGTATATCACCTTTAGAATAAAAAAACTGGACTATTCTCCTTTGTGGCTCCTTCATGATCTCTTTCATGCAACAGTCAATTGTGAATCAATACCTATTTGGGTTGCAGGATTCATTGTATAACACAGAGCAGGGAGTACTGAGATTGGAGCTGCCCTAGTCCAGCATCCAGATCAGCCCTCCATGGCAGCCGCTCCAGGATAGCCTTCACTTCTGTGATTCAATCAAGAAATAACGTCTGGAACACCATTCTGAGTCTGAACTGGGTGCAAAAACCTAAAAAATCTACACTATATGGAGAGCAGGTATGCACACCAGTGACCAGGCCCGGACTGACAGGCGGGAGGGGCGGGACTTCTCCCGGTAAGCTGGCCGGTGGAGGGGTGGGGGCAGGGCCGTATTTGCCACTAGGCACCTGTGGTCCATAATTTTTTTTTTTACATCCCCGCCCCCCGTCCCTCCCTCCGTTACACTCGGCTGTGTTCGGGGGGGGGGTTGAGAGGCGCACTTCTGTCTATTTAAATACATGGCGGGCGCCAGGCATAGTGAGCTGATTAACCCCGGAAGTTCCATCGCCTGCACTTCCGGGGTCAGAGGCGCGCGGGCGCGACAATCAGCTGACTGCCCCGTGCTGCAGCGTCCAATGCTGCAGATGACACACGCCGCGGAGGAGGACGCGTCTGAAGCTGGAGCCAGCCAGAAGAGGAGCCAGCCAGAGCAGGGCGGCGGGCACCGGAGCAGGAAAGGCAGAGCCTAGAATGTATGGGCTCCTTACAGGTTAGTTGATGATCGTTGCGATGCCTCTTTTTGTCCACTATAATCATGCAAGGGGAGGCTGGGGGGAAAGAGACTGAGGCTGGGGGAGGCTGGGAAGAGAGAGAGGCTGGGAAGAGAAAGAGGCTGAGGCTGGGGGGAGGCTGGGAAGATAGAGAGAGGCTGAGGCTGGGAAGAGAGAGAGGCTTAGGCTGGGGGGAGGCTGGGAAGAGAGAGAGGCTTAGGCTGGGGGGAGGCTGGGAAGAGAGAGAGGCTGAGGCTGGGGGGAGAGAGGCTGAGGCTGGGGGGGAGGCTGGGGGGAGAGAGAGGCTAAGGCTGGGGGGGAGGCTGGGGGGAGAGAGAGGCTGGGGGGAGAGAGGCTGAGGCTGGGGGGAGAGAGAGGCTGAAGCTGGGGGGGAGGCTGGGGGGAGAGAGAGGCTGAGAGGAGAGAGGCTGATGCTGGGGGAGGCTGGGGGGAGAGGGAGGCTGGGGGGAGAGAGAGGCTTAGGCTGGGGGGGAGGCTGGGGAGAGAGAGAGAGAGGCTGAGGCTGGGGAGAGGCTGGGTGGGAGAGAGAGAGGCTGAGAGGCTGAGACTGGGAGGAGAGAGGCAGATGCTGGGGGAGGCTGGGAGGAGAGAGGCTGATTCTGGGGGAGGCTGATGCTGAGGGAGGCTGATGCTGAGGGAGGCTGATGCTGAGGGAGGCTGATGCTGGGGGAGGCTGGGAGGGGGAGGGTTGGAGGAGGGAAGCTGATGCTGAGGGAGACTTGGAGGAGGGAGGCTGAGGGAGGAGGGAGGCTGATGCTGGGGGAGGCTGGGAGGAGGGAGGCTAATGCTGGGGGAGGCTGGGAGGAGGGAGGCTGATGCTGGGGGAGGCTGGGAGGAGGGAGGCTGATGCTGGGGGAGGCTGGGAGGAGGGAGGCTGAGGCTGGGGGAGGCTGGGAGGAGGGAGGCTGAGGCTGGGAGGAGAGAGGCTGATGCTGGGGGAGGCTGGGAGGGGGAGGGGGAGGCTAATGAGGAGGGAGGCTGATGAGGAGGGAGGCTGGGAGAAGGGAGGCTGATGCTGGGGGAGGCTGGGAGGAGGGAGGCTGATGCTGGGGGAGGCTGGGAGGCGGGAGGCTGATGCTGGGGGAGGCGGGAGGCTGATGCTGGGGGAGGCTGGGAGGCTGATGCTGGGGGAGGCTGATGCTGGGGGAGGCTGGGAGGAGGGTGGTTGATGCTGGGGGAGGCTAGGAGGAGGGTAGCTGATGCTGGGGGAGGCTGTGAAGAGGGTGGCTGATGCTGGGGGAGGCTGGGAAGAGGGAGGCTGATGCTGGGGGAGGCTGGGAAGAGGGAGGCTGATGCTGGGGGAGGCTGGGAATAGGGAGGCTGATGCTGGGGGAGGCTGGGAAGAGGGAGGCTGATGCTGGGGGAGGCTGGGAGGAGGGAGGCTGATACTGGGGGAAGCTGGGAGCAGGGAGGCTGATGCTGGGGGAGGCTGGGAGGAGAGAGGCTGATGCTGGGGGAGGCTGGGAGGGGGAGGAGGGAGGCTGATGCTCTGGGAGGCTGATGCTGGGGGAGGCTTGGAGGAGGGGGGCTGGGAGGAGGGAGGCTGATGCTGGGGGAGGCTGGGAGGAGGGAGGCTGATGCTGGGGGGAGGCTGGGAGGAGGGAGGCTGATGCTGGGGGGAAGCTGGGAGCAGGGAGGCTGATGCTGGGGGAGGCTGTGAGGAGAGAGGCTGATGCTGGAGGAGGCTCATGCTGGGGGAGGCTGGGAGGAGAGAGGCTGATGCTGGAGGAGGCTCATGCTGGGGGAGGATGGGAGGAGAGAGGCTGATGCTGGGAAAGCGATTTTTGCATGTGGGCTGCTTTGGTTTGAGTTCCAGGGCTGAATTTCAGTCCCAGTCCGGCCCTGCCAGTGACTATGTAAGGGGAATATATGAAAAGCAGAAACTGCTGTGTGAATACTGACATGAAAAATCCAATAGCTATATGTAAGAGTGAAAATGTGAAATATGGAATCTGCATTGCTGCTATGAACATATGAATCAAGAGAAATTTAGCTATTGAATTGATCAATGCAACAGAGCCCCAACACTACGCCAAAGTATTTCTCTACGTTGGGGTCCCTAGCTAGTGTGTGTCCTTTCTTGCAGTTAAAAAACTTACCGTGTATGGGAAGCTGAGACCCAGGCTATATATGCGTATAATATGGACTGGCAATAGGTGTGGGTGGGGCCGGGTTCACAAACAAAAGACTACAAATCAATCAAGAAATAACATCTGGAACTCCATTCTGAGTCTGAACTGGGTGCAAAAACCTTCTCTTCATATAGTGTAATTTTTTAGTTTTTTGCACCCAGTTCAGACTCAGAATGGAGTTCCAGATGTTATTTCTTGATTGATTTGTAGTCTTTCGTTTGTGAACCCGGCCCCACCCAATAGCCAGTCCACATGATACGTATATATAACCTGGGTCTCAGCTTCCCATACACGGTAATTTTTTTTAACTGCATGAGAGGACACACACAAGCTAGGGACCCCAACGTAGAGAAATACTTTGGCGTAGTGTTGGGGCTCTGTTGCATTGATCAATTCAATAGCTACATTTCTCTTTATTCATATGCTCATGGTAGTAATGCAGATTCCATTTTTTATATTTTCACTCTTACATATAGCTATTGGATTTTTCATGTCAGTATTCACACAGCAGTTTCTGCTTTTCATATATTCCCTTCAGTTCTGTGATTTACATCCTCACCCCAACATCCTGGGTGCCTCTAGCATCTGCTAGGCAATGCAACGTCATGACGTCACAGCACATATGAGGGGCTGCTGATAAGTCTTTGGCTTTACCCAGAAAGAAACGAGATAGGATAATGAAACTTTACATTTATTCCACATACTCTCCACTGATGACAACACACTTCTTACATTGGTATTCCAAGTTCTGTAAGCCTAGCAAAAAGAAGGATTTCAGTTGTCCCTCAAACCAGGCATCCGTACCAGCAATGGAATCAGAAATGGTGTGAAATTTGGTACCCTTGAGGTGTTTCTTCAGGTTTGGAAACAGATGATAGTCGGAGAGAGCTAGATCTGGTGAATAAGGTGGGTGGTCAACCAGCTGGAAGCGCAGCTCTGCCAGTTTTGCCATGGCAGTTTGTTCAGTGTGAGCGGAGACGTTGTCTTGCAGGAACAACACTCCTTTGGACAGCTTGCTGCACCTTTTAGCCTTCAGAGCTGCCTTCAATTGGTCCAAAAGTTCAATGTAATACCTTGTATTGATGGTGGAACCCTTTTGAAGGTAGTCCACTAGCAGCACGCCCTCCTTATCCCAGAACACAGACACCAACAACTTAGTGGCTGATTTTTGCACCCTGAACTTCTTTGGATGAGGAGAACCACTGTGCCTCCACTCATACAAATAAATCCAGGTCTCATCCATAGTGACCAGTTGATCCAGAAAGTTCTAATCAGTCCGGAAATGCTGACAAATGGACCGGGAAGTTGTCACTCGCATGCTTCTCTGGTCTGTTGTCAAACATTTGGGGACCCACTTTGCAGATAGCTTCCTCATATCCAAATGTTCATGGATAATGACACAAACATGTTCACGGGAAATCCCCATGACGTCTGCTATTGCTTTAGCTGAAATTCTTTGATCCTCCAGTATGAGGTTGTGCACAGCATCGACGATCTCTGGAACAACAACCACTCTCGGTCGTCCAGGACGTTCCTCATGATTGGTGCTGAAGTGGACCGTTTTAAATTTGGCAACCCAGTTCTTTACTGTGGAAGATGAAGGGCAGTGATCCCCCAATGTCTGCGACATATCACCATGATATCCTTTGTGCACTTTCCTTGCAGACACAAGAATTTTATCACTCCTCTGCTCTCAGTTGCTGTGAATGTCACATTAGACTCTGCCATTTTGTTTTCCTGTTGCAATAAGCACCAAACACAACATTTTGAAAACATATATTACACACATAAGGCTTTCAAGTGATGTAACATTCGATACCATAGAAACAAAAAAAAGATCACAAAGCCAAAGACTTATCAGCAGCCCCTTGTAAATACCAGAGGGGCAACGGATGCTGGGCAAATGATGATGGGCACAGAAGTGATGACAGCTGCCATGGAAGACTGGATTTTGAACCAGGACAGTGTGAATTTATTTTTGCTCGGGAGGATGTAATCAGTGTTTTTCCTGCATTCCTCAATATAGTGATCACTGATAATAGTAATTCAGTGATGACACAAATCATGTTTAGCTGAAGAATGCAAAATACCTACTTACTGTAATCCTGAAGAAGAGACAATTCCGAGTGTGTAAGGTCCATGATTACTGATGGGATGGACAGTATTCTATACACATATATCCTATATTTGTTCAGTCACTTACCAGTTCCCATAATTTTCCCGTATAAAATCATGTTGACAGGTAGACGAGGGTCATCGTACTTCTCACTTTTTATAAGCAGGCGGATAATTTCCCCAGGGATGAACGCATCATCGAACGATTGTTCTTGGGAAGGTCTTTGAGGGTACTGGCAATAGATGTCTACAGCGCTGAGAGGGTCAGTCTTCCCGAGAAGCTCGGCCAACTCAGTGTAGGCATCAGGCACCTGCAAATAAATAAACCTTACAGCCAATATTTATTTATTTTACTCACTTATATGCCACCATTAAATACACTTTATAGATGTGATCATCCCTGTCCCCATTGGGGCTCACAATCTAAATTCCCTATCTGTATGTGTCTGGAGTGCAGAGGAAACCAGATTACCAGGAGGAAACCCACACAAACATGGGGAAAACATACAAACTCCTTGCAGATGTTGTCCTTGGTGGGATTTGAACCCAAGACCCCAGTGCTGCAAGACTGCAGTGCTAACCACTGAGCCACTGTGCTGCCCGTTATAGTAACAAATTGGGTATGTTCACATGAAGGAAATTAGCTGCAAATTTAAATTAACTTGTGAGTTTCTTTTGTGTTTTTAGGGCAGTTTCTAATACATTTTCTGGAGCCTCATTGATCTCAATGGGGAAAAGAAAACAGTATAAGGGCTCGTGTGCACGTTGCGTAATTGCATGCATTTATGCTGTGTATTGCACCGCAGCGTAAATGCATGCGTCCTGCGTCCCCTGCACAATCTATGTAGATTGTGCATGAGACGTACACACGATGCTTTTATGAACGCAGCGATTTGGGTGCGAAAATTTTGACCCCATAAAATGAGCATGACAATTATTCCGTGCGCTATGGATGCAGCTCCCACTCTGTCTATCGTGGGGGCAGCAGCCATAGCGCATGAAATCGGCTTTTTTCTACAAAAAAAACTGCATCCATTAAGCAGCGTTTCTGCAGCAATTTGATGCGCACATATGCTGTCAAATCGCTGCAGAATATTCAGCAGTAACGTGCGCATGAGCCTTAAAAGCTTGAAAGAATTCACATGCTGTATTTTAAAAAATAAATAAATAAAAACAAGCAAAAAAGAAACAAAAGTCATTTTACAAAAGGAAAAAAAGAGCAATGTGAATAAGATTTTAGAAATCTCATTACTTTTCCATAAATAATATGGCTCCTCTATGGGACCTTTTTTTAGATACCTAAGATGCCATGATAAACCCCAAAGTGTATGATCCCACAGATTGTGTACACAGCGGATTTCCTGTCCGGTATTAGGGCTCATGCGCACGTAACTGCTGAATATTCTGCAGCGATTTGACAGCACATGTGTGCATCAAATCGCTGCAGAAACACTGCGTAATGGATGCAGTTTTTTTTGTAGAAAAAAGCCGATTTCATGTGCTCTGGATGCTGCCCCCACCATAGACAGAGCGGGAGCTGCATCCATAGCAGCAGCGTTCATAAAATCGCTGCGTTCATAAAAGCAACGTGCTCACGTGTCATGCACAATCTACATAAACTGTGCAGGGGATGCAGGACGCATGCATTTACGCTGCAGTGCTATACGCAGCATAAATGATTGGAATTACGCAACGTGCGCACGAGCCCTAATAGTGGCCGCAGTATTGTAGATGAAATGTTACAAAATCCACTCGCTGAGAAAAAAATCTGTGGTATAAGGGTAGTTTCACATCAGCGTATTTTAAGATGCGGCATGAACATTTTTTTGCCACAAAACCGGATCCTTTACAAATGCATTGTCAGTTCAATGCATTTGCAATGGAATTGCAGCAAGATGCAGTTACATGCGGTTTGCGTTTTTTTGTCGACCGGCAAAATAACGCTGATCTGAAAGCAGCCTGACTTGGCCAATGATGCAGATTTGAAATCTAAACACGACAAATTAGTACGAGAAGGCACCAGGCTTAGTAAATATCAAAAATATCCATAAAAGACCTTAATTGTGAAAATACAAACTTGAATTTTATTTATAACTAGCTGTAGTACCCGGGCGTTGCCCGGGATAGTAACTGTCTCTCTGTCTCTCTCCCAGTCTCTGTCTGTGTGTCGCTGTCTGTCTGTCTCTCTGTCTGTGTCTTTATTTGTCTGTCTGTGTCTATGTCTCTGTCTGTCTGTTTCTATCTCTCTGTCTGTATTTGTATCAGTCTGTCTCCATCTCTGTGTCTGTCTGTCTCTCTCTATCTCTGTGTCTGTCTCTTTCCTTGTCTGTCTGTCTCTTTCTATCTCTGTGTCTGTCTCTGTGTGTGTGTCTGTCTGTCTCTCTTTCCTCATCTGTCTCTTTCCCAGTCTGTCTTTGTCTGTTTCATTCCAGGTCTCTCTCATTCCCCGTCTGTCTCTTTCCCCGTCTGTCTCTTTCCCCGTCTGTCTCTTTCCCCGTCTGTCTCTTTCCCCGTCTGTCTCTTTCCCCGTCTGTCTCTTTCCCCGTCTGTCGCTTTCCCCGTCTGTCGCTTTCCCCGTCTGTCGCTTTCCCCGTCTGTCGCTTTCCCCGTCTGTCGCTTTCCCCGTCTGTCGCTTTCCCCGTCTGTCTCTTTCCCTGTCTGTCTGTTTGCCCGTCTGTTTCTTTCCAGGGCTGTCTCTTTCCAGGGCTGTCTCTTTCTATCTCTTTCCACGTCTGTCTCTCTGCTTGTCTCTATCTCTCTGTCTCTTTCCCCGTCTGTCTTTGTGTCTGTCTTTTTCTGTCTCTCTCTATCCGTCCCCCACCGACATCATATTACCTCTCACATAAGCTTCTTATACTAACAGTTCATTTTGTTCCTATAGCAACCACTGACAGTTGCTATTAATAGCCTGTAGCTCGCACCTCTATTCAGTTTAATGGAGGCAGGATTTTGGAGAGTAACTGTAAAGTGTGGGGATAAATTTTCCCATCAAAATATTGTCTATGACGTTCCCTGAGTCACATGGGGTGTTTGTGCAAAATTTCGTGATTGTAAATGCGACGGTGCAATATAATTCACTTTGGTGGCACTGTAAAGTGGAGCATTTTTTGGGGCAGAAAAAAAGCCCCCCTCCAAAAAAGTGGAAAAATGGGCCACATGAAAACACACCCAATTTATGCTGCTGATTTCACCTCTTGCAATGCAAATTTGTAATATGTAACAAGTCTGCGTCATTTTCATGCTGGAATTTGTAAAAAGTTTTGAAACTATATATATGGGGTTCTACAAAAATTTTGAAAGCACCATTCAAGTGTTTTAATTTTTTATTTTCACCTCTGGAGTGGTGCTAAAAATTTAAGTCCCCTGTTTTATACTCAGCCGACGGCCTCTTTATCTTCTATCACTTATGCTCCGGTCGGTGTCAGGTGATTTGTGACCTGCTGGCAGCTCCAGTGTTTAATGGATTGTGCCGGAATGCACACCTCAATACAAGTCTATGAGAGCCTTGATCTTGCCCTCACAGACTTGTACTGAGTGCTTGTGACGTTACTTTGAACTTCTGGCCAGTCAGAAGATACGGGCATAAGATTGCATCACAGGTCCAAAGCGATGACGAAAAAGGATGAAAGTCTCGGAGGGTGAGTATAATACTGGGGGTAGGGGACTTAGATTTAAAGTGCCACACCAGAGGTGACAAAAAAAACAACAAAATACTGGAGTGATGCGTTAAAAGTAATTTACCAAAAATTCGGTAAAAATGTATCTAGGATAGTAGGAGACTGGTGCCAATCAAATCAGTGACATGTAGCTGCATAGACATATTTGTTTACCTCCGGTGCCATTTTCATGACTGCTCTATATAAATCTACAGCCTCTGCAAGAGTGTCATTGGTGCGTGAGAAAGCGCGCGCTAAACCCAGGCGTGGCAGGAAGGAGCTGCTGTTAACTGATGCAGGGCCCGAAGATTGTCCTACATGGGGCACAACAGAAAATATAGCAAAGTCATTATTTACATGTTTCTACATAAATCCATCCTGCGCCCGTTATATCTGATTAATATGTAAAATAAAGACTCCCTGCCTATATCCGAGTACTCACTGCCTACATCTGAGGACTCATTGCCTACATCCGAGGACTCACTGCCTACATCCGAGGACTCACTGTCTACATCCGAGGACTCACTGCCTACGTCTGACGACTCACTGCCTACGTCCGAGGACTCACTGTCTACGTCCGAGGACTCACTGCCTACGTCCAAGGACTCACTGCCTACGTCCGAGGACTCACTGCCTACGTCCGAGGACTCACTGCCTACGTCCGAGGACTCACTGTCTACATCCGAGGACTCACTGCCTACATCCGAGGACTCACTGTCTACGTCCGAGGACTCACTGTCTACGTCCGAGGACTCACAGTCTACGTCCGAGGACTCACTGCCTACGTCCGAGGACTCACAGTCTACGTCCGAGGACTCACTGCCTACGTCCGAGGACTCACTGCCTACGTCCGAGGACTCACTGCCTACGTCCGAGGACTCACTGTCTACATCCGAGGACTCACTGCCTACATCCGAGGACTCACTGCCTACATCCGAGGACTCACTGTCTACGTCTGAGGACTCACTGTCTACGTCTGAGGACTCACTGCCTACGTCCGAGGACTCACTGCCTACGTCCGAGGACTCACTGTCTACGTCTGAGGACTCACTGTCTATGTCTGAGGACTCACAGTCTACGTCTGAGGACTCACTGTCTACGTCTGAGGACTCACTGTCTACGTCTGAGGACTCACTGCCTACGTCCGAGGACTCACTGCCTACGTCCGAGGACTCACTGTCTACGTCCGAGGACTCACTGTCTATGTCTGAGGACTCACAGTCTACGTCTGAGGACTCACTGTCTACGTCCGAGGACTCACTGCCTACATCCGAGTACTCACTGCCTTCATCCAAGGACTCAATGTCTACATCCAAGGACTCAATGTCTACATCCAAGGACTCAATGCCTACATCCAAGGACTCAATGCCTGTACCAGAGGACTCACTGCCTACATCCAAGGACTCACTGCCTGTACCAGAGGACTCACTGCCTGTACCTGAGGACTCACTGCCTGTGCCTGAGGACTCACTGCCTGTACCTGAGGACTCACTGCCTATACCCGAGGACTCACTGCTTATACCCGAGGACTCACTGCTTATACCTGAGGAATCACTGCCTATATCCGAGGACCCGCCGGTCTCGGTTATCTGTGAGTCCGCTCATTACTATTGCTAATATCTCCACAACGGTGAGGTGAAATAATAATAATAAAAAAGTTTTTTTTCACCTCTACAGCCACTATTACATCGTGTATCAAGCTCAAAATTAAAATTGGTGAAAGATCCTCTTAAATGTCCCTGCTTTTATAATGAAATACATGTAACTGTTCATGGTGTGCATGCCTATCCTGCTCTCCAGCTATGGCTAGGGACTTAGGACTCTCATTCTCAGAAACCATTGTAATCACAGAGGTAGGGCCCCATCCTAACTTACAGTTATAGCATTATGATTGACAAGTCATTAAAAATGGAAAAGAATAAATGACAGCAAATAATTATGTTTTATTATGATCACGCCAATATTCCTTTATATATATGTATGTATATATATATATATATATATATATATATATATATATATATATATATATATATATATATATATATATACACACAGTGCCTTGCGAAAGTATTCGGTCCGCTTGAATTTTTCAACCTTTTCCCACAATTCTGGCTTCAAACATAAAGATAAAAATTTTAATGTTATGGTGAAGAATCAACAACAAGTGGGACACAATTGTGAAGGTGAACAAAATTTATTGGTTATTTTAAACTTTTTTTAAAAAATTAAATAACTGAAAATCGGGGCGTGCAATATTATTCGGCCCCTTTACTCTCAGTGCAGCAAACTCACTCCAGAAGTTCATTGAGGATCTCTGAATGATCCAATGTTGTCTTAAATGACTGATGATGATAAATATAATCCACTTGTGTGTAATCAAGTCTCCGTATAAATGCATCTGCTCTGTGATAGTCTCAGTGTTCTGTTTAAAGCGCAGATAGCATCATGAAGACCAAGGAACACAACATGCAGGTCCGTGATACTGTTGTGGAGAAGTTTAAAGCCGGATTTGGTTACAAAAAGATTTCCAAAACTTTAAACATCCCAAGGAGCACTGTGCAAGTAATTATACTGAAATGGAAGGAGTATCATACCACTGCAAATCTACCAAGACCCGGCCGTCCATCCAAACTTTCATGTCAAACAAGGAGAAGACTGATTAGAGATGCAGCCAAGACGCACATGATCACTCTGGATGAACTACAGAGATCTACAGCTGAGGTGGGAGAGTCTGTCCATAGGACAACAATCAGTCGTACACTGCACAAATCTGGCCTTTATGGAAGAGTGGTAAGGAGAAAGCCATTTCTCAAAGATATCCATAAAAAGTGTTGTTTAAAGTTTGCCACAAGCCACCTGGGAAACACACCAAACATGTGGAAGAAGGTGCTCTGGTCGGATGAAACCAAAACCGAACTATATGGGCACAATGCCAAATGATATGTTTGGTGTAAAAGCAACACAGCTCATCACCGTGAACACACCATCCCCACTGTCAATCATGGTGGTGGCAGTATCATGGTTTGGGCCTGCTTTTCTTCAGCAGGGAAGATCCAGACCTGAATCCAATCGAGAATCTGTGGAAAGAGCTGAAAACTGCTGTTCACAAACGCTCTCCATCCAACCTCACTCAGCTCGTGCTGTTTGCAAAGGAAGAATGAGCAAGAATTTCAGTCTCTCGATGTGCAAAACTGATAGAGACATACCCCAAGCGACTTGCAGCTGTAATTGCAGCAAAAGGTAGCACTACAAAGTATTAACTTAAGTGGCCGAATAATATTGCACGCCCCAATTTTCAGTTTTTTATTTTTTACACAAGTTTAAAATAAGTAATAAATTTCGTTCAACTTCACAATTGTGTCCCTCTTGTTGATTCTTCACCAAAACATTAACATTTTTATCTCTATGTTTGAAGCCTGAAATGTGGGAAAAGATTGAAAAATTCAAGGGAGTCAAGTACTTTCGCAAGGTATATATTTACTAGGGGTATGCAAAAGTTGCATCTAGCATCCAGGCTCTTTTGCTTCTAAGAAAATGAGCGTGTGTATTCTTTAATACTATAATCAAACAACATTCACACATCCTAAAAACAATCAATCACTTGCCTTCAGTGAGCGCAGGCTTGTCTTCTATAGTAGCTGGGCTTTCATGTGTGGGCGCTGACTGCTCGGCAGGTTTTGATCCGTTCACTGCCGGGGGCCTGGACGTGGGCACAGTGTTGGATTTAGACAATACAGCTCCAGCGCGCCCTCTAGTGGGGTTGAACATAACTGCATGAGACTCAGACAAATATCAGGAAATGACAATGTAGTGAATTAAAAATTGACATAAAATTATGGCTAAAACCAACAGTGATGTCTATACATTATTATCACTATGGTCAATTACAATAGACAATGGCAATAGATTGTGAAGTAAAAAGTGTTGTAAAAATGCTTTACAGCTCTCGTATAAATCGGATGAGTGCTGTCCGATTTTTTATCAGATAGCACGCGGATCCATGTTATTCAACGTGGTAGTGAAGATGACTGATTTTTTTCACTAACAGAATCTGAGAAAAAAAAGCAGCATTCTGCAATTTCACTACAAAATCGGATGGTCGGATGGGTGCAGGAAACAAATTGTCTAGCATCAGACACTATAGTTTGTCCTGTAAATGATTAATAGCTGCTGAGTGAAAAATAAACCAGATTGCACACGGATGACAAGTGATAACATTTTTTTTACCACTTTTCCAGATGAGAATCTTACAGATTTTTTTTAAGAATGTTTTTCAAAATAGAAGTGCGAAGAGTTTATTTTTAGCAATTAACAACAAAATGCAAAGTGAATGAACTAAAGAGAAAGCTAAATCAAATTAATAATTGACGTTGTCGCTAGTGATAAACGAGTGTGCTCGGCACTGTTCGTAACTCGGTCGAGCATTACCATACTCGGGTGGCTCGCGGTGCTCGGCTGAGTATCGCGAGTGCTCGGATATTTTGTGCTTCAATTCATCTAAATATTCAAGGTTTTTGAAGGAACTCAACAGGGAGGTTGTTCCAAACATCTTAGAAAACCAACCACAGATCTTCTGTGTATGAGGCTTATACAAATCTTTGTTTCTTCATGTAATCCCACAAATAACTGATGATAGTGAGAACAGGACTCTTTGGGGGCCACATGATCTCTTCTAGGACTCTTTGTTCTTCTTTACCTTGAAGATAGTTCTTAAAGGAAACCTGTCAGGTCCAATATACACACTGAACCACAAGAAGTTCTGGGTGCATATTGCTAATCCCTGCCTAACTATCCCTGTATACACTAGCATAGATAAAGAGATCTTTAGAAAATGTATTTCTAAAGATTCCGTATGGTATGCTAATGAATGTGGGGACAAGTCCCAAGGACGTTGCTTCCCTTTCTAGTCGGCCCCATTAGCATGTTAGAACGCCCCTGTGGGTGTGCTAACATGCTAATGAATGTGCAAGGATGAGGATGATCTCACTCGCCGTCTGATGCTAAATTTCAGTTGAGGGTAAGTTTACTTCCCCCAAAAAAGCAGCCCCCCTTCCCAGGAGAATCATATTTACCAGATCACGGACGTCTGTGTTGCTCCCAGGTCCTCCTGCGATCTTCGGCGGGCGCTCTCTGCAGGTATGCTGCACGCAATCCTCACCTGCTTCTGGCCAACACTCACATCAGATCGCACACACACACATATACACAGAAATCAGATCGCACACACACTCACTCACTCACCATATCCAGCAATTCGGATTGCTTCCGGCCAGCAGGGGAAGATGGGATGCAGTGCAGTGGATCGCGAGGACTTGCGGTGGAACGCATGGAGGACTCGGCGGTGGAACAAATCAACGTGGGTCAAAATATATTATCCTATATAGTCAAATAATAAATGGGCCCCCATATATTACTTGGGGCTGGTCAACTAATGACAAGTTTTGCACTTTATGTACAGGTATGTTGTCCACAATCAGGTCAAAAATCACAACATGCAATGGTTTTTAATCTACCATATATGATTGGATTGATCCCATAGAAAGCTATAGGATTAGTTTTTGTGTGAGCTTCCCTCTGGCAGATGACAGAATATATGGGAACAAGGGCGTAAAGGGTTATTCCCAACAATTAAAGTTAATTTTGTGATCAGTCGGGGTTCAACCTCTGGAACCCCATTGATCCGGAGGACGAGACCTGAAATGCCCGGACGGAGCAGAGTGATAGTCAAGTTCTATATTCTTTATTAATAGGACTGCATGTGCTGCCATCAATTCATTCTGATAGGACATTTCAGCACACTCCTTTTTGGGATCATAGGGGTTCCAGTGGCTTCAGACCCCTACCAATCAGAAAGTCATCACCAGCATCCTGTAGATAGGTCATAACTTTCAGTATTGAGAAGAATCCATTAATAGATAGAATAGTATTGCATGTGTGTTGTTTTGACCTTCAGAAAGCAATAAAATCTTAAGGCTATGTGCGCACGCTGCGGATTTACCGCGGATTTTGCCGCAGATTTGCTGCAAAAAATGTGTCTAACATTGCTGCAGTCATTCCCCAGCAAGTCCTATGGGTTTTAAAAAATGCTGTGCGCACACTGCGTTTTATTTATACCTGGGGATTTACCCGCGGATTTTCCGCTGCGGAATTAATGAGCATGTCACTTCTTTTCCGAAGGTACCTGTGGTTTTTGCTATAGATAATGGTAAAAATCCGAAGGGACCAACCTGCGGAAAATCCGTGGAAAATCTGGGTTAAATCCGTGGCAAACCACGGGAAAACCGCATGCGGATTTCGTTGCGGCTTTGGTGCGTTTTTTTACAGCGGGTGCGGGATTCTTTAAGAGAGTCCGAATTTTCCTTAAGAAAAAGTCACTTTCTAGTGTGCGCATAGCCTAAAAAGGTAACTTAATGATGAAAACATTTTGCTTTTTATCGTGGACAACGTATTAGGAATCTATTGGGCAATGATCGAATATATGCTACATTTGCAACTGTGGATATGGTGTCATGGACAATTACATATGTCGGCAAATTAGTTCGGAATAAAACATAAAAAGGCAAAAAATTTCCACCAAGTAGATTCACTTCCATCAGATTATTATACCTACATGAATTTGTCAGCAGCACATATCTACCTGGCAGCAGTGGTGGACACTAGTTTTGCATTAGTTCCTTGTGGAGTTTGTGTTTTCCTCTGGCTTGCTCCAGTTGTATCTGATTTGGTGCCGGTGGTTCCCGGTTTAATCATTTTACTGTTGCTCCCTCCAGGTGTAAGTTTGGCGTTGCTTCCTCCAGGTGTACCTGTTGGATGGCTGCTTGCTCCCAATGCCGTCGTATTTCCTTTATTTGCAGGAGGACAAGATCTGGTTGAAGTGCTTGTTACTTTGGGCACCGGAGTGACTCCTTTTTTAGAAGTTTCTTTTGTGGAAATGGCCACAGAAGCTTCTTTTACAGAACAAGCTGGAGGCTCCTGTTTCTGAGCTTGTAATTCTTGTGACGTCTTCCACTCCTGCCACCACTTCTGAGCTGTAACAAAATGGAAATAATGATAATTTACAGTATACAAATCATCTGCCAAAGCAAAGATGGATATCATTATAGGGTTAACAGAAGTGTAAAGGGGTTTACCAGAATCAACAACCAAAAGAATGGGGTTCCCATGTTCCTTTATGTGGAGAAGGTTCACTCTTGCCTACTAGCTCTTCACTCAAAGTATGTGGCACTGATGGAGTCCCGAAGACCTGAATGGAAGTGCCTTACCAATGCTCCACTCACAAGGGGAATACAGGACTTCAGTTATTTGTGATCAGACAGTTGTCACCTATAAGTTGCAGTTTTTGAGATGACCTCTCTAAGTAATCTTCTGAGAGGCAACTCCATCGTGGGGTGCTATTAATGAACTTCTATATTTGGTGCCTTTATATTACATAGTCTTAGACACTAGATGTTACAATTTAGTGCATCACTGCATAGATATGTAGTTTCTAGAGCATTCCCAGTCTATGGCTTCTTGGACTTCTTCCCTCACCCAATAGTGAATATACTATGGACCCAGTCATATGATATATAGTTCTATGCTCCAATATTATGTTGTACTGGAAGAGAGAGGGCCTACACTAGGTTGGCTGCATCCTTTAATGATTGGTGAGAACCTCTGCAGAGATCCCCTCTTTGAAAATTTAAAATCTTAAGAAGAAACCAACCAAAGATTAAGGAAAGAAGATGGTGGGCCAACCAGCACCAACCCCCCCTGTCCATCTGGTTAGGGATGAGATAGTGACCTGTAACGTCTGTTTTTTGAAAATATTGATCTTACATGTTAGTTCCTCAGGTGGTGGACTGCTGGTCAACATGTTCTCCAGGCGAATACTGGCTTGAAAGCTGAGTTTCGAATTCTGAAGAGCAAGTTGTGCATCTCCCGAAGATGGCTCGTCATCATACTGGGCAAGTTGTGCATTGCCCAGCAAATACAAAGCATGACTGTAAGATGGAGAGGAAATAACTCCAAGCCGGCAGACCTTACAATGTAGAAAAAAAATCAACATATTATAAAAATCCTACTATGGAGTTTAATTTTTATTAATGGATTCCTCTTAATTTTGGGGGAGTCTCCTATTTATAGTGTTTGGACTGGTTGACTGGTCTGAGTAATTGTTCCTATGAATAAACGTGTCCGATCAGCTGATATGAAGTTGACTTGGCGAGGTCTATGGACAGCTCAATGTCACAGTTCAGGGCGCAGCAGTATGGCCTGTAATATGTCCATCAGTCACACGGTACTTGTACTGGATTCTGTGGATTCCACCAAAAATCCAGACTGAATCCACTGCTACTCTGCCAGCACTGGATATAAAAATAGCAACAAAAAGAGGAATAAATATCCTCCAAAAATTAAGTATTACTTTACAGCAGAGATGGGCTGCAGTGTGTACATCGCCCAGGCCAAAAACTAATGCTCTACCAGGATACAGCTAAACCCCCACTAAATGGAGGCATCACAGGTGCAGGAGGAGCAAATCACACACACACTTCCATGGAATGGAGGGGGCGATTGCTAGATGATACATTTTTGGAGTATATTTATTCCTCTTTTTGTTGCTATTTTTACATTTAGTGTAGGGACCTACAAGCATGAGGTCGCATGATGAGGGTTGTAAGCTTCCGTTTTATGGCCATAAATATCAACAAAAACCTCATATTTTTTTATACAGGATACAGCCAGGCCCCTTTCTGTTGGACCTTGCACTGTAGAGTGTCTGTCCGTGCATGATACACAGGTGGGGTACGGCTTGGCAGCCCGCCTGATCTAATAGTATGGGCGTCACCTAATAGGCTGTGGGTTTGTGACTGTGTTATCTGAATGTGTGAACAGCGCTCTATGCAAGCCACTAGTGTGCAGTTTTATCATCTAGCAATCGCCCTCCTCCATTCCATGGAAGTGTGTGTGTGATTTGCTCCTCCTGCACCTGTGATGACTCCAATTAGTGGGGCTTTAGCTGTATCCTGGTAGAGTATTAGTTTTTGGCCTGGGCGATGTACACACTGCAGTCCATCTCTGCCAGCACTGGTCATAAATTGATAGAAACATCAGACCATGGAGAACCAACACTTTAGAGGCACAATAGTAGATTTACCTTCAGAGGGGTACTAACAAAAACATACAAGAAAGTTGTGAAATAGTATATAGCTACTACGATTATAAATCCCACTGTCATGAAGAGGTTGAGAACATAAAATACAATCTACATTTCTAATTTCCTCCCATTTTACTTCTACAGTTTAACATGAGTCTTGTACCTTTTCTTGCATGTCTAACAGCTTCTTACAACCAGGAATAGAGGTTAGCCGTAGCAGAGCAGATAGTGCTTGACATCTTTTACGTATCCAGTCATCTTTAGCAGAAGTGTCTTCAACCAAGAACTCAAGGAGACCTAAGCAAGCTTCCAGCAGAGCCCATTCCAAGTCCTGAGTGAGCGCTCCTCTCTGCAGGCACCGGCACAAGGCCCTGGCAGACCAATCTGCAACACTGACAGATATACATAAGATACTAAAATCATGTCTGACAATGTCAACACCCACTGTTAGTACTATTCATATGAGTAGGTTTTTTACATGGTTTACTTTGTCTCAAAGGGGGTTGTCTGGTTAGGAGTTTGCAGTCTCCATACAATATCACTCAATTGTATCTACAAGGCACTGCATCCCCTCAAGGATGCAGGGCCTACCCCCTAGGGACCCAGAAGACCAGTGCCGGTAACAGACATTCCAGAAAAGCCTGTTCTCCTTCAAATTTCCCCATAGACTGGTACCAGGCTATGGTTGGACCAATGGATGGCCGCCTAGAGGTGGAGCCAATCCAGTCCACTAGACGACCAGGTGGGAGGGGCAGACAGTGAGCAGTGAGTCGGTGACAGTGAGAGAGAGAGAGAGAGAGAGACGAAGCACTAACAGGAGTGTGACAGTGACTTGAGGGCTCAGGTGGTTGGTTGCCGGTGGAGTACGGTGGTGTACTCTCGGAACCATGCACCAACGGGGTACAGAATCCTAGGTCAGGCAAACGCTCAAGGCAGACCTGATAAAAATCTGCTCAGTGAGGGGACCATCAAGGACCTCACTGACTTTGAAGTTCGGGACACAGTAGCAATGGTAGAACCAGGGAATAGGACCAGAGACTCCAACCAAATAAGGCATTTTTTTGTCCTGTTCATAATAAAAATTAAGGCTTCCGTAATTTTTTTGAAGCTGAAGAAACTTATACATATGATTTTCACTGTAATTATCATCATTTTACAGTGAATAAAGCTGATGTCTTCATACCAAAACTATGGGCTGTAGACATCTATCACTTATGATAATGATTTATTATTGGTTTTCAATGTGTTCATAAAAAATATTGTGTCTGTGATTCTTTGATAAACTGTGCAGAGAAGATAAAAAGTCAAGTAGACAACCCTGGTTTCCATTGATTGAGATTCTTTATTTTATGTTATGTCATAACTATATATTCCAGGTTGGAATTTGCCTCCACTAGCTATTAGTTCAATCATCCCACATACAGTGTAAACCATGGCCATGGCATCCGTTTGATCATATAGTATGACTGTAATGTCTTTTGCTAAGAACTGGGACAGAATTTACCGCAGCCTGAAAAGTCACGTGAAAGTGAGTAATAATAATAATAATAATAATAATAATAATAATAATAATATTGCGGTACTTACAAGTGGAGAACTTGCTGTGGAGTCATGACGGAGGAAGAAGGTTTTACAGGAAGGTTCTTCAGTAAGTTCCCATATTTTATAAAGCCATGGAGTAATTGTGCGTTGAGTGGACACAAGAGATTCTCAGCCAGAGGAATAAAACTAAAATAAAGTTTGTAGTCAATGAAGCCATTCAGTTTGTGTCCCATTGTATAAATGGTGCCTTATAGGAAGATACTGTAATAGGACGAAACCTATTTTCCTGTACAAAAAAAACATTTTGGATAATCTTTTGGGAATTGTGGTGATTTGTGGTAATACTGAATGTTCGCACCATGCCCTGTTGGTTCTAGTGACTCTGCCTGTTTGTCCTGGCCATGCCATCTGCTTGAGTTACCCCGGTGGTTTCCAGCCTTGCTAGACACTCTACCTGTCCACCCTGGCTGTGCCATCTGCCTCAGCCACTCCGATGGTCCCAGTCTTGCTAGTGACTCTGCCTGTCCGTCCTGGCTGTGCTGTCTGCTTCAGCAATTTAGTGGTCACTGTCTACACTAGAGACTCAGCCTGTCTACACCTGTGTCCGTCCCTGCCTTGGGGGGTTAACTGTCACAGTCCCGGTCACTGCCCTGGGAGTGGTACCTGGCATCCACCTTGCCGTGGGCGCTCAGTCAAGCCACTCTCACTAAAGGGTAAGCCCGGGGTCTCTCTGTGGTCCAGTGAGTCCACTTCAGTTCGCTGCTTTACCATCTCCGGCGGTGAGCATTACAGAACAAAGGTGCCAAAACTTTTTCATTTGGGAAGGTGGACTTATCTGGTACTTTTCTTATGGATAATCTGTAGCAAAATGTATTTAAACACTGTGCTTCCCATGGCTCTGGGTATGGAGAGGACACTGTTGGTAGATATCTTATAGAAATTAACTACAATATAATGGCTACTGCAATCAGAAAGTGACGCATGGCGCTTGTGTCTGCAAATATTAATGACAATAACAATGCCTCATATCAAATACTTCCCAATAAAAGTTACCGCCATAACATCGATGGCCAGAGAGACTCTATAACATATGTGCCAGTACCAGAGGCAGCTGGAGGTCCCATAACAGTGACAGCCGCAGCCCACATACGGGCCACATTTAGAGGGTTCATGTTATAATAATCATATTACCTACAAAAACTGTCAGAAAGCTCTTTATAAAATGTGACAACCAAAGTCACCCATAGTAGTAGATTATATATATATATATATATATATATGTATATATATATATATATATGTATATTACTCTAGTCTGTGGCTGGTGGTTTCTATTCATTATACTTTCTGTACACAGAATGGAGATGTGAGGCCCTATGTTCTTGGCAGTGATGGAGGTCACAGAAGTTTATGTCTTCTTATCTGTGCAGCTAATTATTAGTATCACTGATGCTCTAAAGGGTACTTCTCACATAGCGAGATCGCTAGTGAGATGGCTGCTGAGTCACAGGTTTTGTGACGTATCAGTGACCTCATTAGCGATCTCGCTGTGTGTGACACTAAGCAGCGACCTGGCCCCTGCTCTGAAATCGCTGATCGTTACACACTGTTCTGGTTCATTTTTTGGTTGTCGGGCTCCCGCAGGGCAGCACGCATCGGTGTGTTTGACACCTTACCCAACGACCTCGTTCGCGACTTACGTAGGTGTGCATCTTCGTTGTTTTCCGCGCTCTCTCTGTTCCGATTGGTGATTGCAACTGCGTTCGGATTCGCCACTTCTATCCTCTGTTCTGGCTTGTAGATCGCTGTACATTTCAGAGGGCTGAATTCACTTGTCCCAGACCGCGTGTAGCAGCAGATCCTAATACAGTCCATTCTGCATCGGGACTGTAGGATGGACAAGGATGGAGAAGGATGGAAGCGCTATTATGTTGCCTTCTCTAAAGACAAGGCCGCCCAGTCACAACGCAGTTACGACCACCAATCAGAGCAGAGGGGGCGCGGAAAAGGCAATGTAGATGCACGCCTATGTTACTAATCAAGATTTGAATCGTGCTATGTGACAGGGTCCCAGCGACCGCCGATATCGTTGCTGCGTCATTGGGAAGATCTGACTGTTTGACAGCTCACTAGCGACCCTGTAGCGACGTACCAGCGATCCTGACCAGGTCGTATCGTGGTCGGAATCGCTGGTACGTCGTTTAGTGTGACGGTACCCTAAGGGCTCATTCACACTTCAGTGATTTTCCCATAAAAGAATATTGGTCTGAGTTTCATCAAATTTCCAACAGTGTCGTCAGTTTCATCAAAGTTTGGTCCAAGATCCATCTGTCTTTCTATAGTGAGAAAAAAAACAAACAAATGTTTTCTCCACTTTCTCCTATAAGTCTATGAAAAACAGATAGCTCTCTGATGGCATCCGAGTGCTGTCAGATTTTTTCCACGGATTGAGTTTAATCCGACACTTGGATCAATATTGGACATATCTCCATGATTCTGCATTGAAAACTCAGTCTGTAAAAAATCTGGGACACATGATCAACTTCATAATCTATCATAAGCAAAAGTGATATCCATGAAAATTATCCATGGCACTTGTGCGTGAAAAACTGATGTGTGCATGAGCCCTAAAGGCTGCTTTACTAGCAATGTCGCTTGTGAAAGCAGCCGCCCCCGTCGTTTGTGCATCACGGGCAAATCGCTGCCCGTGGCGGACAAAATCGCTAGTACCCGTCACACATACTTACCTTCCTAGCAACGTCGCTGTGGGCTGCGAACAACCTCTTTTTTAAGGGGGAGGTTCGTTCGCCTTCACAGCGACGTCACACAGCGGCCCGCCAATAGAAGCCGAGGGGCGGAGACCAGCCACATTAACGACATGCCTACCTTGTTGCCAGCAGGACGCAGGTACGTTGTTGTTCGTCGTTCCTAGGGTGTCACACGTAGCGATAGGTGCTGCCTCAGGAACGACGAACAACCTGCGTCCTGCACCAGAAACGATATTTGGGAAATGAACGATGTGTCAACGATCAACGATTAGGTGAGTAATTTTAATCGTTAACACTCGCTCATAGGTGTCACACGCAGCAACGTAGCTAACGACACCGGATGTACGTAACAAATTCCGTGACCCCGACGACATATCGTTAGCGATATCGTTGCGTGTAAAGCCCCCTTAAGTCTTATCTGTATTCTCCATGGATAGGACTCGTACCCATCATAGTCTATGGGGAAATTCACATGTCTGTGTATTTTCGGACTGAGTTGTCGGCACAAAATCAAGGAGAAATGTCCAATCAGAGTCTTGGATCAAGCTCATCAATGCAAGTCTATGGGTCCATAAACAAATCAGACAGCACTCAAATGCCATCCACGTATTGTCCGTTTTTCACAGACTGATAGGAGAAGGTGGAGAAACTTTCCTATTTTTTTCATCCAAGAAAAGCTGATGAAACACGGACCAAACTGATAGCAAAAATTGACACAAAAAAAGGAGAACAAAACAAGAGTGTAGTGCAAAATATTCAAAGTTTAATGAAAAAAAAACTGGCACAGAAAAAGGATCAGCAGAACATTCCATGGGCCATTAAGTATCAACTATTGCATATAATTGCAAATAATGTGTCTCCCATCCTCGTGTATACTGTATATCCATCCTGGTATATATGTTGCCCATCTTAATCCCATCCTGGTATATATGATCCCCATCCTGGTATATATGATTTTTGTCCTAGTATATATGTCCCCATTCTTGTATATTTAGCCCTCATCTCGGGCCTATTCTTGTATATATTTCCCCATCACGCTGCACACATAAGAAAATCACCTTTTGTGCCTCCCCTATTCCCTCGTAGACTGTAAGCTTACGAGCAGGGCCCTCACTCCTCCTGGTATCTTAATTTTGTTATTTTGTATTGTCTCAAATTGTCTGTACATGTCCCCTCTGAATTGTAAAGCGCTGCGGAATATGTTGGCGCTATAGAAATAAAACTTTATTATTATTATTATAATCCCAATGTATAGTGAAAAGAAGATATATAGTACAATAACGCTGGCAGGTCTGAACGTAGTCAGAGCACAGGGACCATCACAAAATGGAGTAAAATGTAAACAATTGACAAAAGAATTATAAATGTTATTATAACTAATACTCAGTATTGCAAGATGCCCAGTATATCATATTAGGTAAAAACCCAAATATATAGCCCTGATATTGCACATAACCCTAGCAGCAGAGGAAGATTTAAATTGATCAACCATTAAACCCAAAATTCATAACTGTTACAAATAGCCTGCTACCAAATAAGGACAGAGAAAAGGTAGAAAAAAAGACCATGAATGGTGTAAATATATGGTGATCACCGTGACATACCCATGGTCAGTAACAACAGCCCAAAGAAAGCAGCAGAGCGGTCCCCCAGAGACAAAGGACCCGACGTACATTTCACGATCTTTCAAATATTTAGATCATTTCATCATTCACCAAGCTCTGATGACAAAAACACTGATGAAACTCAGACCGTTTTTTGCATATCAGAAAAATCAGTGACATGTGAATAAGCCCTTATTCAAACACCAGCAAATGCTTTCACTGCCTGCAAAGTAACTGCCTGCCATGCTGACATCTACAGGTACAACTAAGAAATTGCACTAGATGATGTGTATTCACTTTGTAATCACTTTAGTCTTTACATAAGGGTCTAAACGTGAAATAGGTATTGAACACGTCACCAATTTCTATGTAAATATATTTCCAGAGGTGCAACTGCCGTGTATTGCTCCACACATGTCGTTAACAACCCATCCAATTCACACAGGCAAAGAAATCAAACCATAGATATTCATAAATTTAGTGATGACACAGGGAAAAAGTAATAAAGTTATTGTTGCAATACATACTGATGGCATTGATTACAGAAGAATTTCTAAAATGCTGAAGGTTCCAGTGGGTAGTACTGGGGCCATAATCTGTAAGTGGAAAAAACATCATGTCACCATAAATCAGCCACAATCAGGTGCTCCCCACAATATTTCAGACATCGGAGTGAAAATATTATCAGAAGAGTTGTCCAATAACCACCTGTAGAGAGCTAGAGAAAGACCTGGAATCAGCAGGTACAATTGTTTCAAAGAAAACAATAAGAAATGCACTTAACCTCCATGACCTGTATGCACGCTCACCACACAAGACTCCATTGCTGAACAAAAAGCATGAGACCAAAATTGAACTCTCCGGGTGCCATAATGCAAACTATGTTTGGAGGCCAAAAGGCAAATCACCCCCAAAACACCATACCAGCAGTGAAGTTTCGAGGTGGGAACATCATGGTGTGCAGATGTTTTTCAGCATACGGCACTGACAAACTTCATATAACTGAAGGAAGGATGAATAGAGAAATGTAACGAGACATTACTGATAAAAATCTGCTGCCATCTACCAGGATTATGAAGATGAAGCGAGGGTGGACATTTCAGCAAGACAACGATTCCAAACACACGGCCAAGTAAACTCTTAGTTGGTTTCCGAGAAAGAAAATAAAGCTGCTAGAATGGCCGAACCAATCACCTGACCTGAATCCAATAGAAAATTTATGGAAGGAACTAAAGTTCAGATCATAGAAGGAGCCCAGGGGACCTTCCAGTGTTTGTATGGAAGAATGGGGCAAAAATCAAACCTGAGCAAAGCATGTGACTAGTTTCTCCATACAGGAGGCATCTTGAAGGTGTCATCACCGACAAAGGCCTTTGCACAAAGTATTAAACAAATTTCAGTAAGCGTGTTCAATACTTATTCTATGTGTCATTTTTCATTATTAAACATCACTAAATATGTAGAAATCTATGCATTGATTTCTTTATCTGCGTGGACTGGATGGGTTGTTACTGACATCTTGTGAGAGATTCATTTCAATTGTACCTTTAGAAATATATTTACTTAGAAAATTGGTGACATGTTCAATACGTTTTTCACCCACTGTATATGCTATCAGCAAAATGTAAAAAAATTATGATTTTTTTTTTTAGACCTGCCCCATATTGTTGCACTTACAGCTATGGCCCTACGTTATGACCATGTGCCCACACAAGAGATTTGTTGCAGATTACTTATACAACCAAGGTACAGTACAATGCATGTGAATGGACTTTACCATACACATTATGCAGAAAAAATCATTGTGAATTTGAATGAATACCTACATTGTCTGAGGTAGGCTTGTTTTCTACAGTTTCTGTATGTAAAGCATACGTGCTCCACATACAGCTCTGAGGACATCCCGACATCAGATCTCTCCTGCTCTAAGTACCAAATGGAAGCGTGGTTGCCAGGACCGAAGACTGCAGTAATAATAATTTTATTTTTATAGCACCAACATATTCCTCAGCACTTTACGATTAATCGGGGACATGTACAGATAACAAAGACAATGCAAAGTAACACAGTTCAACAGTTCCAGGAAGGGTGAGGGCCTTGTTCACAGGCTTACAACCTAAAAGACGGCAGTAATATCTGAAGGTCATGGAACCTTGGAAATAAAAGTATATTAGTAAGTTGTATAGATTTGTGTAAGGAACACGGGTACAGATATTTCTCTTAAAGGGAACCAGAAATTTTGCACTAAACCTAAAAGATTCCCCCCAGCAAGCACTGGCCAGATGAATCACGTCACCTCTTACCAAGATGGGAAAGAGGTGACGTGGGGTCATCTGGCCAGTGCTTGCGCAGAACGGTGGAGGCAGAGGAGAATGCGGGGGCACGAGATTATGGGCGGGTACTTGCTGATGAAAATCACAGCACCGCCCATAATCTCACACCTGTGCACCACCAGCGGTCACACTGTGCACAGTGCACATTCCCACTAGAGTGGCACGGCGCATGCGCGAGACATGGGGCGCACTGGGTGGCGTCCTGAAGTATGAAACTGAGCGATGGGGGATGGCGTAAAGCAGCAGGAGGCAGGATAATGGACACCAGACAGCCCGCCCCTGTGTACGATTAACAAGATTTGCATACGAAAAGGTACCACTTTATCAAGTATTTATTTTGGTCTAAAAGGGGGCACAATAACAACAGGAACCTTGCTAGAATGCAGCCCAGAAGCTGCAGAAGGGGAAACTTTTAGGTTTAGTGCAAAATTTATGCTGAAAGGTTCCCTTTAAGTTGACAACACATTTAAAGGTGTGTTTCGATCTGAGGAAATAATGGATGTCGTAAATGTTTGATAGATGTGAGTCCCACAGATGGAACTTGTGCATATCTAGAGTAAAGGGCCCTGTCTCCTGTCTGCCTGACTACTTACACAAGCTCCATTGAAGTCATTGGAGGGAACTGCACTGCACATATACATTTACCTCTGCAGTAATAGTAGGGTGTAGTGAGTCCCCATCACAGAGAAAACCCATGCATCACACAGATTGGCGCATATGGCTGAATGAGCCCTATCAGTCAGAGTGCTGACCACTAAATCACAGACTAGCCGTGGCTATCCTGAACTGAGCGAGACAGCTTTATCTATTACTACAAGGCTGTCACTCTCAAGTCGGGAGCCAGAAGCCACTCCGTGTATTGTGGTAGGAAAAGAGAAAAAGGAAAAGAAAATGGAGAAAAAAAGAAAAGAAAGAAAGATGCTGGAAAAAGGAAAAGAGGAAAAGGAAAAGAAAAGAAAAGAAAAAAAATAGGTGGAAAAGGGAAAAAGGAAAAGAAAAAGATAGTGAGAAAGAAAGAAAGAGAAAGAAAGAAATATTTTTTTTTTAGCTATATAATTATATTATGTATGTACATTAGTACTGACCTCTCCTGCGCAGCCCGCTTGTTGATGAAATCCTCTAGGCCTTGCTGGAGGTAAAGGATCGCTTCGTGCACTCTTGCTCCTGGACCATTTTCTTGCTCTAGCAGAGCTAATCCGACATAACACCTAGACCCCACACACAAGCACATTATATTATACTAAGAGATTCGATTATTTTTCATATTCGATCGTGAGAGTTGGATTAAAAGCTCACTGAGATATTACAATGTGTAATAATAAATGCGTTATTGCGGTGCCGTTTAAGAGAAAATATCCTTTAATAAGTCGTCCGGGGACCAATCATCTATAATAGTCCTAGATAGGTTGCAGGTGACTGAGACGCACTCCCCATGACTGACATGTATATCAGAAGAAACCTGCACCTAGGGAGACACTTGTCATTTTAGGTTAGCAGGGCGGGGAGAGGCCACCTGGGATTGGCTTGGACTAGTCATGCAGGATGCACAATCCCTAGCCGACGTTTCAAAGTTTTCCCTGAAACATTGCAATGTTTCAAAGAAAAATTCACATGGCTACAAGAATGCAGTTGGTGTCTGATTCATACTACTTTTAGGTTTGGGCATCATGAATCTCATGTCAAGTTCCCTTTTAAAGGGAATCTGAGAGAAGGTTTTTGCTATGTAAACTGAAAACAGCATCCTACAAGGGTTAACACATAGGATTCAGCGCTACCTGTCTTGTCACAGTCCAATCTGTTGTTTACTGGCTATGTTTGTTTAAGGAGCTTATCACTGCTGGACTACAAAGTCACACACAGGGTGGTCCAACACATCCCCTCCTGTGATTGACGCCTCACTGTCTATGTACACTCTCTATAGGGAGCATGGTGTGAGCGGGGGACGCTCTAAAACTAAACATTCTGATTGTGTAAAGGTACCGTCACACTAAGCGATGCTCCAGCGATCCCACCAGCAACCTGACCTGGCAGGGATCGCTGGAGCGTCGCTACACAGGTTGCTGGAGAGCTGTCACACAGGCAGATCTCACCAGCAACCAGTGACCAGCCCCCAGCCAGCAGCAACGCGTGGAAGCGATGCTGCGCTTGGTAACTAAGGTAAATATCGGGTAACCAACCCGACATTTACCTTGGTTACCAGCGCACACGGCTTAGCGCTGGCTCCCTGCACTCCTAGCCAGAGTACACATCGGGTTAATTACCCGATGTGTAGTCTGGTTATATGTGCAGGGAGCAGGGAACCGGCACTGACAGCGTGAGAGCGGCGGACGCTGGTAACGAAGGTAAATATCGGGTAACCAAGGAAAGGGCTTCTTGGTTACCCGATATTTACCTTGGTTACCAGCGTCCGCAGAAGCCGGCTCCCTGCACATTCAGTTGTTGCTTTGTCACTGTCACACAGAGCGATGTGTGCTTCACAGCGGGAGAGCAACAACTAAAAAATGGCCCAGGACATTCAGCAACAACCAACGACCTCACAGCAGGGGCCAGGTTGTTGCTGGATGTCACACACAGCAACATTGCTAGCAACATCGCTGTTGCGTCACAAAAGTCGTGCCTCAGCAGCGATGTTGCTAGCGATGTTGCTTAGTGAGACATGGCCTTAAGAACAGCTCGTTGGATTCAGAGTCTCTTTGCTTACATCATGCTGCTCTCAGATGAGGTAGCAAAAACCCTTTAAATGGGAATCTGTCAGCAGAAACTGACTTGGTGCACCCATGGATTGGCTGAGCAGTTCAGTGCCCATTCCACCTACTTCTTTTCCATCTATCTCCATTATCCTTGTCCTTAATTGACAGCATTAGCTTTAAAACAGACAGAGGTAGACGGAAAACAACTAAGTGGAACGGTGAACTGAACGGCTCGGCCTTGCCAAGGTTGCACCAAGCACGTGCTTGGTTTGAACAGTAATTTTTTGCTGACTTCCTTTTAGGTTATTATTATGCCGTGTCTTCAGCTCATATCCTGTCTTTTCACTCCCCATTTATTTTCTCCTTGAAATAGCTGGTCTCCATGAGATTTTGACAACTTTCAGTCGGGTCCGGGAGATTGGCCATCTTTCCATATTTCGAACTCCTCCCGGATATTCTGGCACATAAGTACTACCCCTTTAATTTCAGATGAAAATTAAATACTTAGAAAAGAAGTTAGGAATAGCGTTCGTGTACTTTGGATAGCACAGTCGTCTCAGCATGGTGGTTCCCACCCGAACACTGGATCGAATTATGGCGCAGGCGACAGTATCAATATTGCAGAAAGTGTTATTTATTTAGGCCAACATCTTGTGCACACAGGTGGGCAATATTTCAGCTCCATAATTCTGGGCCTTTCTCAAGCTCAAATGATGAAGATGAAAGATCGTTTTTCTATGTATAAGACAACCAATACTTGTCACTTGGAGGAATAATATTGACTGTAGTTTGCCTCGTGATGAGGGTCTTGTTTACGCAGCAGTGTGATCATGGTAAGATGTCCCCACACGTCTCAGCGGGTTGTATCACTGTCATCCACTCATATTATTCTAAATGTGCAGAGTACTGCGCCAAATATAAGTGTGCCACATAAACAGATGACACAATCATGTCACACAG
The DNA here is from genome assembly GCF_048569485.1 of Anomaloglossus baeobatrachus. Classification (NCBI taxonomy): domain Eukaryota; kingdom Metazoa; phylum Chordata; class Amphibia; order Anura; family Aromobatidae; genus Anomaloglossus; species Anomaloglossus baeobatrachus. The sequence goes on along the minus strand of NC_134355.1, from coordinate 77,964,347 downwards.
AAGACGATCTGAAGGAAAAGATCACGTCACCTGGCAATGGCAGATGCTGGTCGCAGCGCCAATGACTTTTGTAAGAACATCAGGGCCTCTTTGTTTTGTTTCCGTAGCAACAAGTATCGGCCTACGTGAAAATTGTATTGCCAGTTGTTAGGATCCAAAGAAAGAGCATCTTTATACTTCAGGAACGCCCGTGTCACAGGACTCTCCTCATCCTGAGAGAAGACGCTGGCCTGCAAATGTAAGAGCGATGAGAGGATAAGAAACAACGTTCAAATAAAGTCAGCTAACACCTAAGGTCATGTCAGTCATCATATGGATCCTCATTTAATAGTCTTCTTTTCTTGTAGCTTCACTTCTCTAGAAAAAGACTATTATTTACACACGGGACTGCAAAGATAATGCGTTACAGGTTTCTTTGTTATAAAATAACATTATTTTATCATGGTGCCTAAATTGACCAGAAATCATACTGAATACACTGTCTCGGAGTGTGCCTGGTTTGTAGGACATTTTTTGTCCATACACACGTTAGTCACCTCTCTTGGGTGCTCGCAGATGCTTTCTCCTCCTTGTCTGTTCTTCCATCATACACTCTAGCCTTCTAGGTAGATTCAGGTGGCAGAACCCTGCCTGAGTATTCAGGTAGTTGGTGGCCATACCACTGGTGTAGACTGCTTCCCCAAGCCAGCTCTGCATAGGCCACTTGACAAACCAGCTCTGCTATAGTGATGGATAGTCAACTTTACCACTTACCAGCTCTGCTATACCAAGCCCCAAGCCAATTCTAGCTCTACTATACTCCTAACCTAGTGCAACTCTGCTACAAAGCCACAGTGAGTCTTCTCACCTAATGAACTCTGCTAAGTTGGTGTATTCTGCTAAGCAACTACATTGAATCTACTGATTCAAATCTGCTACATCGATGGACTCTGCTACATGGTAATAGCAAGCCTTCTGACATACTCAACTTTGCTTTGCTACATCACTAAAGAGAGCCATCTGAGCTACTCAACTCTACTACATTGCCACCATGAATCTCCTGACCTATTCAACTCTCCTACTTTGGGGGATCTGCTATACAACACTTCTGAATTCACTGCTGTGACATACTATGCTATGCCTCATTCCGAAGTCTACTTTTCTGTGCCGCTACTTTGATTATTCCTCAACAGTCTCCCTATGCTGAACCCCCAGTTTTCTACTAAACTGCTACTCAACTTCTCCAGTTGTTATCTAGTCTATTGAGACTCTATTGTTCTGACTAGATGTGCCAGCTGCATTGACATCTATCCATCCATTACAGCTGCTCATCAAGACCAAGGCTTCGAGGATCACCTCACCACTTGAGACATATTATCAACCGCACAGTAGAGCTTGTAGAACACTACCTGACACAGAGCTGTAGGCTTTAAGGTCTAGAGGAAAATATCTCCACAATAGTGAATATAATGAACCAATACATGAACATGAGTACAATGTGACCTCATAGACTCTCAAAGGTCCCATATTTTTGATCTGAACAACTAGAAGCTTGTCAGTAAAGCCCGCTTTACACGCTGCAATGTATCTTACAATGTGTCGGCGGGGTCACGTCGTAAGTGACGCACATCCGGCATTGTAAGTTACATTGCAGTGTGTGACAGGTACGTGCGATTGCGATTGAACGTTAAAACGTTCATCGCATACACATCGTATCTGTCTCTAGAATTGAACGTGTGGTTGTTCAATGTTCCCGTGGCAGCACACATCGCAGTGTGTGACACCCCGGGAACATTGAACAGATCTTACCTGCCTCCCACGGCTGCCGCTGATAATGCGGAAGAAAGGAGGTGGGTGGGATGTTTACGTTCCGCTCAGCTCCGCCCCTCCGCTTCTATTGGCCGCTGCCGCGTGACGTCGCTGTGACGCCGAACGTCCCTCCCATTCCAGGAAGTGGACGCTCGCCGCCCACAGCGAGGTCGTATGGACAGGTAAGTACGTGTGACGGGGTTTAATCGTGTGTGCGGTATGTTCAACAAATTGAACGTGCCGCACATGCGATGGGGGCGTTGCAAATCGCATACGCTATCGTATGCGAAATTGCAACGTGTAAAGCGGGCTTAAGTCCTCATATGGCTGAGTGCACGAGGCCCAAGGATGAGATCTGGGCCTCGTGGTCTCCACCTTGGTAGAGATGAGTGGACCCATGGAAGTTGAGTTCTGCGGGTTCAGCTGGACTTTAGATAAAGTTCAATTTAGGACCCGGAATTGATCTGAGCCCCAACGGAAGTCACTAATTGAGCAGTTCATGTCTCTGCACTCATGCAGCCAGCCATAAACAGAACGCTTCCAGGGGAGGGTGGACGGGGTTTTTCCTTTTTTTTTGGTGCATGCTACATACAATAACGCTGATGTTACCCCCAGTGAGAGTCATTCAAACACTGCAAGCAGTTCACACTGGGCTGAGCACCGAGCACACCCGAGCACCGAGCACACCCGAGCACCGAGCACACCCGAGCACACCCGAGCACAGCGATATTCACTTGTGCTTGGTTTTTTGGTATATTCTGTGTTCAGTACAAACAACGAACTTCGGGTTCGCTCATCTCTAATCCTTGGACTATCAAATTAGTAATCCAACTCTCTGCTGTTTCACCAAATGTTCATTCATGAGAAAATACCACAAAACAGAGTGGTAACATTACTAGTTTATTACTCATGATATTCTGTGCAAAATTCCCCAGCCGTACAAGCACCAAAAAAGTCCATTATTGTACATTACAGCAACCATGCTTTACAGAAGGCATCAGCAAGTATTTTATTCCTTGAAGGTAGTTTCCACAATTAAATTGAATCAAATCATTATATATCCTAAACCTATGTTCCCTTATGAGATAAGTCACTATCAGAAAACTAGAATAAAGGCCCAGTCACACTAAACAATTTACCAGCGATCCCAACAACGATACAACCTGATAGGGATCGCTGGTAAGTTGCTAGGAGGTCGCTGGTGAGATGTCACACTAAGGGGTACTTTGCAAGCTGCGACAACGCAAGCCGATGCTGCGATGCCGAGCGCGATAGTCCCCGCCCCCATTGCGATATCCTTGTGATAGCTGCCGTAGCGAACATTATCGCTATGGCATCTTCACATGGACTCACCTGTCCTGGGACGTCGCTCTGGCCGGCAACCCGCCTCGTTATTAAGTGGGCGGGTTGTACGGCGTCACTGTGACGTCACGCGGCAGGCGGGCATTAGGAGCGGGGGGGCGGAGATGATCCCGCCCACCTCTTTCCTTCCGCATATCCTACGGGAGCCGCGGTGACGTCGGTAGGAGATGTTCCTCGCTCCTGCGGCTTCACACACAGCGATGTGTGCTGCTGCAGGAGCGTGAACAACATCGGACCATCGCGTCAGCGTAATTATGGATTACGCCGACGCTACACCGATGATACGATTACGACGCTTTTGCGCTCGTTAATCATATCATCTAGGCTTTACACACTACGATGTCGCCTGCGATGCCGGATGTGCGTCACTTTCAATTTGACCCCACCGACATTGCACCTGCGATGTCGTAGTGTGCAAAGTACCTAAGCGAAGCTCCAGCGATCCCACCAGCAACCTGACCTGGCAGGGATCGCTGGAGCGTCGCTACACAGGTTGCTGGTGAGCTGTCACACAGGCAGATCTAACCAGCAACTAGTGACCAGCCCCCAGCCAGCAGCGATGCGTGGAAGCATGCTGCGCTTGGTAACTAAGGTAAATATCGGGTAACCAAGGTAAGGGCTTCTTAGTTACCCGATGTTTACCGTGGTTACCAGCGTCCGCAGAAGCCGGCTCCCTGCTCCTTGCACATTCAGTTGTTGCTCTGTCGCTGTCACACACAGCGATCTGTGCTTCACAGCGGGAGAGCAACAACTAAAAAATGGTCCAGGACATTCAGCAACAACCAACGACCTCACAGCAGGGGCCAGGTTGTTGCTGGATGTCACACACAGCAACATCACTAGCAACATCGCTGCTACGTCACAAAAGTCGTTCCTTAGCAGCGATGTTGCTAGCGATGTTGCTTAGTGTGACGTGGCCTTAACATGCATGCTTGGCTGAAATAAGTGTGACTACTCTGTTTACCATTGCTTTAAGGGGCTACTGGGTTTTCATCCTTTAACACATACACAAAGAGAGCAGTCAGAGAGTCTGAGGTCAAACCAAACCAGGCATCCATGGGTTAAAACAGAAGAATGGTCAAAAGAAAAGCTGAGTTATAACATTACTTTAAAGGAGTTATCTGACATATACTCAAAAAAAAAAAAGTAAGCTAATCTGTGCTGTATTGTCATATAAATCACCCCTACATTGTTATTTTTTGTTTTCTGACTTTTGCTCCTCTTGAATTATCCCTTTATTCTCTGCAGCTCTTTGTTTACATTCAGCACAAGCAAACATGATAACTTCCTGTATTCTTGGTTTCCAAACCTCAGTCTGAGCTGGCACCGCCCAGCCTCACTGTCCAGCCCCGCCCCCTGCCCGCCCTCTGCACACTCATTGGCTGTCAGTATTCTGCCCCAGCACCTGATCTCTCTGCATTAGAAATAACAGAGCAGAGATCCTGCTTCTCTCATCTGTGACACAGCAATCACCTCACATCCACAATGGTGACACATAGAGATGTTACATGTTCCTCACCCCTTATCGATAAATGAATACTGTGTAAGGAAGACTATATATAGCATCTAATGTGAGTCTATAGTAGATATGTATGCCATGTATGTATGGTACATGTGTGTGTGTGTGTGTTTTGTGTCATGGTCATGTTTTTTCACGGATGCATCTGTCTGGCATCCGTTCCGTATACGGTCCGTGTGTCATCGGCGTGCCTTCCTATTTTTTGCGTATTGCAAAAAAAAATGGAAGCAGCTAGATAGATAAATAGATGGAAAGATATAGATAGAGGGTTAGATAGAGAGACAGATAGCTAAAGGGATGGATGAAGGAATGAATGAATGAATGAATGAAGGGATAGATAGATAGAGGGATAGATAGATGAGAAAAACATATAAAATGTCCCACTCCCCTACATTTTGTAATCTTGCACCCTTTAGTGCCATTCATGTGGCACTAAGGGGTGCTTAGCCTTGTATTTAGCTTATTTTTGATAGCTAGCTAGGGTAAAGCAGACGGCTGCAGCCTGCAAACCACAGCTGGCAGCTTCACTTTGGCTGGTAATCCAAAACAGAGGGCATCCCACGCTGTTATTTAAAATTAAATAAATAATTTAAAACAAAAAACGTGGGGTCCCCCCCAAATTGGATCACAAGCCAAGGTAAAGCAAACAGCTGTGGTCTGGTATTCTCAGACTAGGGAGGTCCACTGTTATTGGACACTCCCCAGCCTAAAAATAGCAGGCCACAGCCGCCCCAGAAGTGGCGCATCCATTAGACGTGCCAATCCTGGCGCTTTGCCCCAACTCATCCTGTTGCCCTGGTGCGGTGGCAAACGGGGAATATATGGAGTTGATGTCAGATGTGTAATGTCACCTGGCATCAAGCCCTGGGGTTAGTGATGTCATGGCGTCTATCAGATACCTGACATCACCAACCCAGTCAGTAAGAAAAAAAAAATATACAACAAAAAAAATTTTTTATTTAAAAAAACACTTCCCAAAACATTCAGTCTTTCACCATTTTATTGAAAAGAACAATCAAATCAGGGTCCGGCGTAATCCAATAAGGGGATCCCACGACGATCTATACCATAGTCAATGTCCTAGTCAATGAAGAACAGAATGTTACCCATTGGCTGGGAAAGCAATGCAGTGACCTGAGCTAACATCAATAGGTCAGCCCAGGTCACTGCAGGGCATGACAAGTGCTGACTTCAGGAGGTTAGCTGAGATCATTACCTGCAGTGACGATCTCCTGCACTGCTGACATCAGCGCTGTCATTGACTTATATGCCCGCTGCATTCTCAGCAGTATCGTGGAAGCCCGTGACATCACCGCTAGTGACAGTCTCGGGCCGCCCGCGAGACGTGATGTGAGAACGCGTGGGCATAGAAGGCAGTGACCGCGGTGACATCAGGATATCGTCACCGCAGGTAATGATCTCATCTAAGCTCCTGACAGGAGCGCTCGTCATCCCCGCGGCTGCCAGCACTGCAGTGTGGAAGCTGCTGACACTGACTGCAGGGCAGACAGACACTGACACTGCAGTGCGAGAAGCCGCAGGGCTGGCAGGGAGCGGGACACAGACTGATGCAAAGACATAGATGACACATGATGACACAGACAGCGTGCACGGGGGAGAGGGGGAGACAGTTCCCTGTGTGTCGGCAGTAAACATGATAAAGTGCTGGGGACACAGCGCTTACAGTGTATCTGAAAGCAAGTGAGTGTGCAACTTTCTTGTTCCTTGCCTTATTGAACTGGACACTGAATCGTCTGGAATTCAGAGCGCACGTAGCTGGGCACAGGAGGCGGGGGGAGGGAGACTACAGAGTGTGTGGGAGGGGGCAGGTAATGCCCACTAAGCAGCGGGGTGGCAACATGCTGTTCCCAGATTTGCATGTCAACATAGTCCTGCCCATGTTGACATGAAATGACCGGATGCAGCAAAATCGCGTCAGGAGCGGTCACATGACCACTCTAAGCCTGGGGAGAGGGGCTGACAGCAGGGCAGGTAAGTGCTCACTATCTACTTACCTGCCCCAATGTAGCCCAATAGTGAAATAATAAAAAAAAGTCAAAATAAGCCGGATAACCTCTTTAACATTTCACTATGTGCACCAGGGTAGTATAAAGTTATACAATAGCTGGCTAGTTTTACCAACTTGTGTAAGTTGAATTCGACACTGTGGACCCTGATTGGCTGCTGAACCATCCATGACATTGGTCTGCACCCTGGTTCATCGCATATCTGTACTGGGCAGCCAGCATCATTGCGCATGCACTGACCACCGTATTAGCCAGTGAGACATGGCCCAAGTGGTGACACCAGGCAGGGAAGATTGCTGCTAGAGCACTAATGGACAACAGATAACCCTAAAAATATCCAAACATTAGAGTGACTCTGATGATTAGACCAAGGTCAGTCAAATCCACTAATTATCTGACATTACCTAAAATTCCTACAAATGATATTGTCGCCATGTAGAATTGCAATGACCAACCCTTTTGCTAAAATAAGGATAAATGCCAGTCAAAGGAGGCTATTAATCATGGAATGACACTATAAAGCCATGCTCACACCATGCAATTGCACTGATTTTCAGAAATTGCTGTAAAATCACAGTGTTTTTACCATCATTTTAGAAAAAAAAATGCAACATGTGAACATGGCCTAATGCTATGTCATGTCTATACTAATTGTCTAGAGCTCTGATGCCCCAAAACATAAGTACAAAGAGTAAATTTAATTAGAAATGTTTTGCATAAAAACTGCCCGAGAACAGTTCTAACAAGCCTCGATTTCAGAGGGCCCCTTTATAGCATGCATTGTCTCCTAGGAACATACAGGATACTTATAGGAGTTCCCCTTGAATATTATAAGATGGTGGCTGTAAACCCTACATGCAGTTGTGCTCAAAAGTTTACATACCCCGGGCAGATTTTTTGCTTTCTTGGCCTTTTTTCAGAGAATACAAATGATAACAAAAAATTTTTTTCCACTCATGGTTAGTGGTTGGGTGAAGCCATTTAATGTCAAACTACTGTGTTTTCTCTTTTTAAATCCTAATGACAACCAAAAACATCCAAATGACCCCTATCAGAAGTTCACATACCCCAGTTTTTTTATACCGTGTATTGACCCCTCTAATATCAATAACAGCTTGAAGTTTTTTGTGAAAGTTGTGGATGAGGCCCTTTATTTTCTCAAATGGTAAAGCTGCCTATTCTTCTTGGCAAAAAGCCTCCAGTTCCTGTAAATTTCTGGGCTTTCTTGCATGAACTGCACGCTTTAGTTTTCCCCAGAGTGGCTCAATGATATTGAGGTCAGGAGACTGAGGTGGCCACTCCAGAACCTTCGCTTTGCTCTGCTGTAGCCAGTGACAGGTCGACTTGGCCTTGTGTTTTGGATCGTTGTCATGTTGGAACGTCTAGTACGTCCCATACGCAGCTTCCTGGCTGATGAGTGCAAATTTGCCTCCAGCATTTGCTGATAACGTGCTACATTCATCTTTCCTTCAACTTTGACCAAGTTTCCTGCGCCTTTGTAGCTCACACATCCCCACATCATCAGCCATCCACCTCCGTGCTTTACAGTAGGAATGGTGTTCCTTTCATCATAAGCCTTGTTGACACCTGTCCAAATGTAACATTTATGGTTGTGGCCAAAAAGTTCGATTTTGGCTCATCACTCCAAATTACCTTGTTCCAGAAGTTTGGAGGCTTGTCTCTGTGCTGTCTGGCGTATTATAGGCGAGATACTTTGTATCATTTGCACAGTAATGGCTTTCTTCTGGAGACTCGACCATGCAGCCCATTTTTCTTCAAGTGCCTCTGTGTCGCCCACCACAGTGCTGCAGCGGTCGCTTCCGGGGCACTGCGGGGACTCCTCTGTAGGGACCCCTCTGGCAACAGGTATGTTAGGTTGTTTACTTCTGAGTCGTGACGCCACTCTCGGTTTGCGGTCAGGGTGAGGGGTGACCGCCACTGCAGTTTAACGAGCGTCTGGGGCTGATGGGCTGCAGTTAGATGGTGTGGCCTCCCGAGAGGGAGGTTGGCCCCAGGGGCTCGGGTGTATGTGTGTGGAACAACAGGTCGCAGAAGAACTCAGTCTCAGTCCAGAAATGTCTTTCAACTTGTTTACTCACGTTCAGCTGGTTTTGTGAGATAACCCGGGCGATACTGAGATAGACCAGAGAGAACCAGGTATCCTTCAGGCTGGTATAAGGGCGACTGCTGACTCGCCTTCCTAGCACTTCTTGTTTCGGATAAGCCCTGACTTAAAGTACAGTGGGATTCATCCAGGGAAGTCGCAACTGCCTTTTCTCCCCTTTCTGGCCCGTTTGCTGGCAGCGTGGACCAAGGTGGATAGCTACAGGCTCGATTCTCCTTATGGGCCCCCTCGTTGCTGCTGATGCTCGGACTCTGTGTTGGATGGTGTGGGACCTCTAGTCCCACCACCTGCAGGATTTAGCAGACCACTAAATGGATGTATGGCTCTAGGGACCTGTTCCCCGTGCGTGCTTCATTACCAGAAGTCCCCGTACTCAACTGCCTGGCCTTTCTCTTCTGCAGGAGTCTTTCAGGCTGACTGTGTGGCAATGTACTCCCCCGTCAGCAGCCACTACACGTGCAGGGGTCTGACTAGTGTGTTCGCTCTCCTACGCCTGCACTTCAGACTCGGCTACCTCCAGCTCCTGTTCCCTTGACTGCCACTGCAACAACTCGCTTCCAGCCTCTCTACCGCACCACTAGCTGAGATGTGGAGGCCACTTCCCCTCCTGGGTCCGCCCAGGGGTCCTCTCTAATGTGTGTGTGAGACCTAGTTACAATGTGTCTGTGCGTACATACCCTACTCAGCCTTTGGGATTACCTGTTTGCACTCACCCAGCATGGGTGCAGTACTCAGTGGTGCCTGACCAAGTCAGGGGCACCACATCTCCTTATTGTACATCTTGAAACCGCCACACCGCTAGTTTTCAGTGAATCCCTGTATTTTAGCTGATGTCATTTGTGTGTTTTTCTTTGCATCCCAAACAATTTTCCTGGCAGTTATGGCTGAAATTATTGTTGGTCTACCTGATCGTGATTTGGTTTTTACAGAGCCCCTTATTTTCCATTTGTTAATCACAGTTTGAAAACTTAGATTATTTTTATATAACTGTAAAAGATTGAGTTAAAAAAAATTACTACAATTGTTTTTAGCTGCAGTGAATATAAATGTGATAAATGACTTTCAACACGTAATTTGTAAGACACGTTCAACGCTACCAAGACTAAGTAAAAGTCTTTCTGCCTCTGAAGATCACATTCGTCTCCTCCTTATGTCATAGTCCTGATCTACTGAATGCGATCTTGGAAGGTCTTAGCTTTAATATATCCCAGATATCAAAAACAGCTTGCGCACACTTATGTCAGAGCTCCTAAGACACCAATATAACAAATTCTTAGATGATCCAATAGACTAAAATAAATAGTAAATAAGAGATTACGCGCTGGCACCAGGACTGGACATTTGGTTCTGGTTAGCCATAATCGGTTCAGCTGTAAAAGAGTTTTAGGCAGAATTCCCAGATTCTACAATTCAGAATGGATTTTCCTTTAGGAACAGATATTTTTCTATAATAAATGATACTTAATTTTAAAGTACAGGGCCGTGGGGCGCTTATTCGGCTTGTTCGATATCTCCGATTTTCTGCAATGGAGAATACACCATATACAAGGTCACAATCCTCTTTTTATTGTCTGCTTATTAGTGATCAGTCTAGCAGGAGTTAAGTTCTGCCATCCTGTGGATTTCTACTAGGGTCACAGGTTACAGGAGACCTATCACAGCCACCTCCGCCCTTTAACCCCTTCACAACCAGAACGATTTAGTGTTTTTGGTTTTTTTTTGCGCCATTCTTCTTCCGAGAGATGTAACTTTTTTATTTTTCAGTCATTATGGTCATGTGAGGGCTCGTTTTTTGCCGAACGAGCTGTACTTTTAAATGAAATAACGAGTTTTACCATGGTGTGTACTGGAAAACGTTAAAAAAATTCCAAATGTGGAAAAATTGCAAAAGAAGTGCGATTGCATGATTGTTTTTGAGATATTTTATTCACTGTGTTCCCTATATGGTAAAACTGAAGTGTCAGTGTGATGCCTGAGGTTGGTGTGAGATCATAGACACTAAACATGTATATGTTACTTTTATCTAAGGGGTTAAAAAAAATCTGAAGTTTGTCCGAAAAAAGTGGCGTACGTTTTGCGCCATTTTCCGCAACCGTAGTGTTTTAATTTTTCAGGATCTATGGCTCAGTGATGGCTTATTTTTTGCGTCTCGAGCTGACGTTTTTAATGATACCATTTTTGCGCAGATGCTACAGTTTCATCACCTGTTATTGCATCTAGCGCAAAATTTGTGGCGACCCAAAAACATAATTTTGGCGTTTGGAATTTTTTTGCTGCTACGATGTTTACCAATCAGATTAATTGATTTTATATTTTCATAGATCAAGCATTTCTGAATGTGGCGATACCAAATGTATGTATATTTTTATTTTTTTAACCCTTTAAGTTTCAATGGGGTAAAAGGCGGGTGATTTGAACTTGTAGGTTTTTTTATTTTTTTTTAATTTTTTAAAACTTTTTTTAAACTTTTTTTCTTATTTTACTAGGTCCCCTAGGGGACACAGTCTGATCGCTCATTCATTTCTCTCGATCAGAGCAGCATCGCTCAGACCAGGAGAAATGATCATCTCTTGTAACAAGCAGCACTCGGCTGTTTCTTACAGGACCTGAGTCATGTGAGCACAGGAGTCATCACATGACCCTGTGCTACCAAGACAACCACCGAATCCACATGATCACGTCACGTGACTTCCGGTAGAGGCCTGTGAGTACGGATCTACCGCTATCGCCGTTAATATGAAGCTGTCATGTCTTGACAACGCCATTTAAGGGGTTAAAGGGCATGGGCGGATAGCCACTCGTGCTTAGCAGGCACATGTGTCAGCTGTATAAATCAGCTGAGATGTGTGCTGATCACCGAAGGCTGCTTGAAGCAGCCTGCGGGGATTAACACTATGACCGCTAGGACGTAATATTACTGCCCGTGGTCATTAAGGGCTTAAAAGATGGTGGAGACTGTTCCTCCACGCTGATTATAGCTTCATTTATGGTCCTTATGCTGTGGTGATCTTGTCCTGGTGATCTCCTGTGCGTTGTTTCTGTGCAACGTCACCATCAGCGTCTTCAGATCCCGCGCGTGCGCGCTTACCATTCTCGACACCCTCTCATCCTGGTGTTTACTTGTCGGGTTCAGACGCGCGCTGTGCATGACCGGAACCGCAGGAGTCTTCTGAGCATGCACATTGCGCATCTGAAGCCGACAAGCAAACACCAGGATGAAAAGGCGGCGAGAATGGTAAGCGCACATGCGCGGGATTTTGACGGAGCTGACGTGACGTCGCTCATGTAAATCCATGGTATCACGCCCACAGGGCGTGATACCATGGAAAGCATGCAAACGCCGACAGGGCGATGCGACGACCATGGGACTAGAGACCTGCTCATTTACAGTTAGGTCCAGAAATATTTGGACAGTGACACAAGTTTTGTTATTTTAAGCTGTTTACAAAAACATGTTCAGAAATACAATTATATATATAATACGGGCTGAAAGTGCACACTCCCAGCTGCAATATGAGAGTTTTCACATCCAAATCGGAGAAAGGGTTTAGGAATCATAGCTCTGTAATGCATAGCCTCCTCTTTTTCAAGGGACCAAAAGTAATTGGACAAGGGACTCTAAGGGCTGCAATTAACTCTGAAGGCGTCTCCCTCGTTAACCTGTAATCAATGAAGTAGTTAAAAGGTCTGGGGTTGATTACAGGTGTGTGGTTTTGCATTTGGAAGCTGTTGCTGTGACCAGACAACATGCGGTCTAAGGAACTCTCAATTGAGGTGAAGCAGAACATCCTGAGGCTGAAAAAAAAGAAAAAATCCATCAGAGAGATAGCAGACATGCTTGGAGTAGCAAAATCAACAGTCGGGTACATTCTGAGAAAAAAGGAATTGACTGGTGAGCTTGGGAACTCAAAAAGGCCTGGGCGTCCACGGATGACAACAGTGGTGGATGATCGCCGCATACTTTCTTTGGTGAAGAAGAACCCGTTCACAACATCAACTGAAGTCCAGAACACTCTCAGTGAAGTAGGTGTATCTGTCTCTAAGTCAACAGTAAAGAGAAGACTCCATGAAAGTAAATACAAAGGGTTCACATCTAGATGCAAACCATTCATCAATTCCAAAAATAGACAGGCCAGAGTTAAATTTGCTGAAAAACACCTCATGAAGCCAGCTCAGTTCTGGAAAAGTATTCTATGGACAGATGAAACCAAGATCAACCTGTACCAGAATGATGGGAAGAAAAAAGTTTGGAGAAGAAAGGGAACGGCACATGATCCAAGGCACACCACATCCTCTGTAAAACATGGTGGAGGCAACGTGATGGCATGGGCATGCATGGCTTTCAATGGCACTGGGTCACTTGTGTTTATTGATGACATAACAGCAGACAAGAGTAGCCGGATGAATTCTGAAGTGTACCGGGATATACTTTCAGCCCAGATTCAGCCAAATGCCGCAAAGTTGATCGGACGGCGCTTCATAGTACAGATGGACAATGACCCCAAGCATACAGCCAAAGCTACCCAGGAGTTCATGAGTGCAAAAAAGTGGAACATTCTGCAATGGCCAAGTCAATCACCAGATCTTAACCCAATTGAGCATGCATTTCACTTGCTCAAATCCAGACTTAAGACGGAAAGACCCACAAACAAGCAAGACCTGAAGGCTGCAGCTGTAAAGGCCTGGCAAAGCATTAAGAAGGAGGAAACCCAGCGTTTGGTGATGTCCATGGGTTCCAGACTTAAGGCAGTGATTGCCTCCAAAGGATTCGCAACAAAATATTGAAAATAAAAATATTTTGTTTGGGTTTGGTTTATTTGTCCAATTACTTTTGACCTCCTAAAATGTGGAGTGTTTGTAAAGAAATGTGTACAATTCCTACAATTTCTATCAGATATTTTTGTTCAAACCTTCAAATTAAACGTTACAATCTGCACTTGAATTCTGTTGTAGAGGTTTCATTTCAAATCCAATGTGGTGGCATGCAGAGCCCAACTCGCGAAAATTGTGTCACTGTCCAAATATTTCTGGACCTAACTGTACATAGGGAATATGTAAGTAATAAAACGTATTGTAATAGTTTCATATTACACAATATTACAAGAAAAGGATGGGTAGGAAAGGGTTAGCAGCTCACACATGCTCCTGCTTGTAGGTTATAATGCTTTTTTGACCTGACAGGTTCCCTTCAAATTTACTTATTGGAGTGTATAAAATACAGATCAGTGAGCCGATTTTATATAAATAAGTGATCAGACAGATATGCCATAGAACACTTCTAAAATATTGACATAAAAGGATGACCTATAATCTATCTCAGACTGCCCAGGGGAGAAGATGAATTTACCGGATGTGCTTGAGTGGGCCCCAGCATCCCAATGTGAGCACTTGATGCACTATATACAGACTGAGGCAGCAGACTCATCAGCTTCATCGAGTTTCTTGATGCGGCCTGTAGACAGCTACTGTGTGAGAACGTATTCCCAGCTCATAGCTCAAAGCAAAGAGTACCTCTAGTCCAAGGTAAAGGCCAGACCTCGGGATACTGAGATGGCTTGCTAGACAGAAACGGCTTGTGAGACAAGTGCAATGTGTGCATATCCCTCTCCCTCTAAGTAGAGGTGAACATGACCCTGGTCCAGCGGCCACATCAGTATTTTGTGTCCGATGGACGGACCTGCTAGTGTTCATGGTGTAGCTGCTGAATAATAGACTTAACACTATGTATTGAGTTTTAAGCCACAAAGATGACGGCTTTTTTGTACCTACAAATCAGAAGAGGTGCCTGGGATGCAGCTAGGTAGAAAGTGGTTCGCAGGGCTCCCATCCAGCGGCCACAGTCTACTGATGTTGGCCCAGGTCCTACAAATCAATTTCATAGTTTTTCATAGTATCATAGTATCATAGTTTTTAAGGTTGAAGGGAGACTCTTAGTCCATCTAGTTCAACCCGTAGCCTAACATGTTGATCCAGAGGAAGGCAAAAAAACCCCAATGTGGCAAACAAGTTCCAATGGGGAAAAAATTTCCTTCCTTCGTCCACATCCGGCAATCAGACTAGTTCCCTGGATCAATACCCTGTCATAAAATCTAATATACATAACTGGTAATATTATATTTTTCAAGAAAGGCGTCCAGGCTCTGCTTAAATGTTAGTAGTGAATCACTCATTACAACATCATGCAGCAGAGAGTTCCATAGTCTCACTGCTCGTACAGTAAAGAATCCTCGTCTGTGATTATGATTAAATGATTAAACCTTCTTTCCTCAAGACGTAGCGGATGCCCCCGTGTTCCAGTCGCAGGCCTAGGTGTAAAAAGATCTTTGGAAAGGTCTCTGTACTGCCCCCTCATATATTTATACATTGTGATTAGATCCCCCCTAAGCCTTCGTTTTTCCAAACTAAATAACCCCAAGTTTAATAACCTGTCTTGGTATTGCAGCCCACCCACTCCTCTAATAATCTTGGTGGCTCTTCTCTGCACCCTCTCCAGTTCAGCTATGTCCTTCTTATATATCAGTGACCAGAATTGTACACAGTATTCTAAGTGCGGTCGCACTAGTGACTTGTACAGAGGTAGAACTATATTTTTTTCATGAACACTTATACCTCTTTTAATACATCCCATTATTTTATTAGTCCTGGCAGCAGTTGCCTGACACTATCCACTAAAGTGAAGTTTACCATCCACCCATACACCCAAGTCTTTTTCTGTGTCTGTTTTACCCAGTGTTCTACAATTAAGTACATAATCATAAATGTTATTTCCTCTACCCAAGTGCATGGCCTTACATTTATCTACATTAAACTTCAATTGCCACTTCTCAGCCCAATCCTCCAATTTACATAAATCTCCCTGTAATATAAAATTATCCTCCTCTGTATTGATTACCCTGCAGAGTTTAGTATCATCTGCAAATATTGAAATTCTACTCCGCATGCCCCCAACAAGGTCATTTATAAATATGTTGAAAAGAAGTGGGCCCAATACTGACCCCTGTGGTACCCCACTATGAACTGAGACCCAGTCCGAGTACGTACCATTAATAACCACCCTTTGTTTCCTATCACTGAGCCTGTTTTTAACCCAGTTACACATATTTTCCCCTATCCCCATTATTCTCATTTTATGTACCAACCTTTTGTGTGGCACCGTATCAAAAGCTTTTGAAAAGTCCATATACACAACATTCACTGCATTTCCCTGGTCCAGGGAATTTGGTCATCTCTACTTCTAAATAGTTAAAACAAATTAATTTTAACATTCCTTTTTGTCACTTTTCCCTCCATGGGGAACTGTAATTCCTAGTTTCTCTTGACAACTGCAGATCTTTAAGGACCGTGTACTGGTTGTCCTTTCTTTGTGAATTTTGATGCATACTATCCACTTGTTACTGGGAACACCCCGCATATTCTGTTGTTCTGGAGATGCTCTGACCCATTTGTGTAGACATTTAGCCCTCGTCGGAATTGCTCAGTTTTGCCCCGGAAGCAGCGCAAATCCATGAAACACTTTCTATTTAATGTGAATTTGGTTATTGTTCGTTATGTGAGACACATCTCAACTTTTCTGTAACATTTAGTGGTAAATAATGCATCTTGTAGATCTTCACATTTCAGCAGTTAATAGAATTGCTCTGAACAAAAAAACACAGCCTAAATAAAAACTGCATCCAAAGTCTCTGGGGACACATAACCACAAAGCAGAAATGTAAAATGCAGTGATGGAATGGGCTGAAGAAATCAATAGATAACACATTTAATCATCTCCGGAGGCGCTCAACCTGCAGGAGCAAAGAGACAACTCGGCATAAACTGGACGCTTGGTAATCTACTGCACAACTTGAATAATTAGACTAAAGCTGACTCGACGTAATAGATTATGAAAAGTGGTCCTTCATGTCTCACGCCACTTTAACTCATTCATTGCAGCACTATGACCAGATCAGTAAGTTTTTTGAATTCCACTGGGAATTAATGTTAAAAATCATAATAATTGCTATTAGGGATAATGGCATATTTTGGGTTTTATTTCCAAACTAGATAAACGTTGGACGGACCTGACAACTTTGATGGGACCAGCCAACTATCTAATATGTATGGTGGTGTCCTGACTTTCGTCTGACAGTATATATCAGGGAAAGAAAGATTGGTATGATGGATTTTAAAATCCGTCTCAAGTAGGTGTAGAAATGTGGCACTTGTAGGACCAGCACAAGCACAGTCATTTCGGTTAAAGACCTTCATCAGTGTGTGTGCAGGGGATCCACAGAAAGTATAGCAACTTGGCAACTAGCGTAGTCAGGTATGACATGGTGTCCAATGTGGCAATGCCGGTCCTACAAGTTCTTCTCAATAAAAGACCACTATTCCCATTTATATTGAGTGTCAAGTTTCTACATCTACTTGAGGCGGTTTTGGACTCTACTTGAGCACCACCCCAGGAGTGCCGTGTGTATCAACTCACGGATTTTAAAATCCGACATGACCCATCCAATGTTCTCACAGGATATAGACTGCCACCAAAGGTGTTGAAAACAGGCTGCTCCCATTGAGAACATATGCACGCATGGCTTAGCCACTAGGGGTCAGGAGTAGAGATGAGCGGACCCGTGGAAGTTAGGTTCAGTGGGTGCAGCCAAACTTTAGATACAGTTTGGCTTTGGAACCGAGCGTCACCTTAACCCCAATGGAAGTCACTAATTGGGCAGTTTAGGTGTCCGCCCACATGTAGCCAGCCATAAACAGATCACTTCCAGGGGCTGGTGGGCGGAGTTTTTCATTTTTTTTTTGGGGGGTGCACACAACATCCGATCACCCTGTTGTTACTCCCAGTGTGAGTGGTTCAAACATGGCAAGCGGTTCACACTGGGTTGAGCACCGAGTGTACATGAGCAAAGCAATGATCTTGCGAGTGGTTTGCAACCATAAAGTCCCCGAACTCTGAACTCTGTTTTCTTCGTAAGGTCTGTGTTCGGTACAAACATTGAACCTCTCGTTCGCTCATTTCTAGTCAGAAAGAATAGCTAGCCACATTAAGCTCACCACATAATTGTTCATCGGCTGCTATGCTCTTGGAGGAAAGTAGATGGGGAGATCAGCTTTTCTGTGAGATCGGACCAAACATGCCAGTTTTCGTGCCCCATATGCATCACTGAAACTTAGATACCCATTGTGCTATTGCTTGTTCACCAGTTGTTCTTCTTTGGGCCATTTTGGTAATTAGTAGCCAAAGCCTACCAGGGACACCCCACAAGACCTGCAGTTTTGGAAGATGCTCTCACCTAGCTGTCTACTCTGGCAATTTGTGTTTTGTCAAAATCGCCCAGATTCTTACATTTTTCCATTTATCCTGCTTCAAAAATATTAACCTAAAAAAAAAAAGTCTGTTTACTTGCTACATTATATTTCCCAACCCTTCATAGCTGACTGTTGTATCAAAGAGAACCTGTCAGCACAATTTACTGATGTAGACAAAAGACATGGCTGTAATGGCACTGTAATACTGATTATATTGATATCGTTGGTGAAAAAAATCATTTTGTAGTTCTTCTGTAATCACCATTTGAAGTTTTTTGCTGAGTAGATTTTGGTGCACATGTGTCGGACTGTACACTGGGTCATCTCCTCCCTGTCTGTGATTCCCCGACCCCTCTGCCTGCCTCATAGCACCCCCTGAGGAAAGGATCGCTGAAACGCGCGTTGGGGCATTGTGGTGTGCTTTGGAGCCTTTACAGACCACTTAAGGTATAGTTCTCCTTGCAAATTAAACAAACGTTAATAATATTTTACCATATAGGATCATTATACCATAATCTTTCTCATATATGACATATGATTTGGATATTTAACCTTGCACTGTGCATTTTGTCATATATTACAGATAGATATTTAGTTAAATAAGTAATCTTGGCATTATGCACCTTATTTTCCTAGTAAAACTGCTGCTATAATTTATGGGACTTATTTCCTGCCTTGTATTTATATGGACTTGTAAAGAATACTTATTTTAACTATTGAATAAAAATAATAATGTTAACGCTATTTACACCATCATTTCCTTTATTTATTTAATCCTCAAGGATTTTTATCTGAAGGCATTTTGTGATATTTATTGAAATTTAATGGTGATCTTTATACGGAAATTTTGATTATTATTTACAATTTAGTGATGTAGACAAAAGACATGGCTGTAATGGCGCTGTAATACTGATTATATTGATACCTTTGGGGGAAAAAAATCGCTTTGTAGTTCTTCTGTAATCACCATTTGAAGTTTTTTGCTGATTAGATTTTGGTGCACATCTGTCAGACTGTACACTGGGTCATCTCCTCCCTGTCTGTGATTCCCCGACTCCTCTGCCTGCCTCTGGTCTGTGAGTGGCAGGTCATCGATGAGGTGTCAAATAGAGGAGGTAGATCATTCAAAGACTGGAGGCAGGCGGAGGGTCCTGGGAATCACAGACATGGAGGACAAGACCCAGTGCACAGTCTCGCCGCTGTGCACCGAAATGAAATTAGGAGCAAAAAATTTTAAATGGTGATTAAAGAAAAATCACAAAGTGAATTTCTTCACTAAATGTATCAATGTACGCCATATTACAGCACGTCATTACAGCCATGGCTTTACTTTACATTACAAAATCGTGCTGACAGCTCCTGCACCAAAGTCATAATTTATATATGTAATCAGAGTATCACTTACATTACTGGCCTGTTTAGACTTCCAGGCATACAGATTCTGGATATAATCACTTCTACTTGATTGACCCTGTTCTTTGAGTTGATGATATTCCATGTCTAAAGCCTTTAGCTGCTGTTCTATACTTGGTCGTCCTATAAACCCGTGCAGACGGCAGATGGCTATTACTTCTTCATCTTTCCCTGTAGCTTTGGCACTGCTCATATTTACTTCTTCTTCATTCTGGAACACAAAGATCATTAAATAAACCATAAAGTCAGAAAATAAAAAACTTCTGCTGTAAGTAATATAATAAAAAGTATGCATATAACTGCATTTATGGTAACAAATACCAAAATATCAGGAAAAATGTATCTGGGGTATTACATAGCAACAATCCAAAAATCACCAGACGACAACCACATCAGATCAGCAGGATGAAAATATTTATGGTCCGAACTGTCAATCATTCAGGAGCACACCGCCCTATTCTGACAGGCGAGAGGCTGGACGACATCAGACTGATCCACTCCTGAACAGCCATCAACAAGAACAACCTTTTAAGAAGGATGATCTACAATTGATCTTAAAGAGAATCTATGAGAAGGATTTCACACTTCAAACTATTTACAGTGGCATGTAAAAGTTTTGGCACCCCTGGTCACAATTACTGTTATGGGGAACAGATAAGCAAGTTAAAAATGAAATGATCTCTAAAGGGCATAAAATTAAAGATGACACATTTCCTTTGTATTTTACACCAAAACAATTAAAATAATGTTTTACATTTTAAAATGAAGAATAAAGGAAAATGGGCCGATGCAAAAGTTTGGGCACCCTGCATGGTTAGTACCTAGCATCGCCCCCTTTTGGCAAGTATCACAGCTTGTAAACGCTTTAGGTAGCAGCCATGATTCTTTCAATTCTTGTTTGAGGGATTTTCATCCATTCTTCCTTAGAAAAGTCTTCCAGTTCTGTGAGATTCCTGGCTCGTCTTGCATGCACTGCTCTTTTGAGGTCTAGTCACAGATTTTCCATGATGTTCAGATCAGGAGACTGTGATGGTCATTGTAAAACTATCAGCTTGCTCCCTTTGAGGTCATCTATTGTGGATTTTGATGTGTTTAGGATCCTTATCCATTTGTAGAAGTCTTTTGTCTTTTCAACTTCAGCTTTTTTACAGATGGTGCTATGTTTGCATCAACAATTTGTTGAAATTTCATTGAATCCATTCTTTTCTCTACTTGAGAAATGTTCCCCATGCTATTGACTGCAACACAACCCCATAGCATGATTGATCCATCCTCATGCTTAATGGTTGGCGAGATATTCTTTTCCTGAAATCCTTTTTTCTCTACACATACCTTTGATCATTGTGGCCAAAGAGTTTTATTTTAATCTCATCAGTCCACAGCTCTGCTAATGACCTAAAGGCCCCGTAACACTAAGCAACATCGCTAGCAACATCGCTGCTAACGAACAACTTTTGTGACGTTGCTAGCGATGTTGCTGTGTGTGACATCCAGCAACAACCTGGCCCCTGCTGTGAGGTCGCTGGTTGTTGCTGAATGTCCTGGGCCATTTTTTAGTTGTTGCTGTCCCGCTGTGAAGCACAGATCGCTGTGTGTGACAGCGAGACAGCAACAACTAAATGTGCAGGCAGCAGGAGCCGGCTTCTGCGGAGGCTGGTTGCCACGGTAAACATCGGGTAACCAAGAAGCCCTGTCCTTGGTTACCCGATATTTACCTTTGTTACCAGCCTCCGCCGCTCTCACTGTCAGTGCCGGCTCCTGCTCTGTGCACATGTAGCTGCAGGACACATCGGGTTAATTAACCCGATGTGTGCTGTAGCTAGGAGAGCAGGGAGCCAGCGCTAAGCATTGTGCGCTGCTCCCTGCTCTGTGCACATTTAGCTGCAGCACACATCGGGTAATTAACCCGATGTGTGCTGTAACTAGGAGAGCAGGGAGCCAGCGCTCAGTGTCCGCTGCTCCCTGTTCTCTGCACGTGTAGCTCCGTGCGCTGGTAACCAAGGTAAATATCAGGTTGGTTACCCGATATTTACCTTAGTTACCAAGCGCAGCATCTTCCACGCGGCGCTGGGGGCTGGTCACTGGTTGCTGGTGAGCTCACCAGCAACTCGTGTAGCCACGCTCCAGCGATCCCTGCCAGGTCAGGTTGCTGGTGGGATCGCTGGAGCGTCGCAGTGTGACATCTCACCAGCAACCTCCTAGCAACTTACCAGCGATCCCTATCGTTGTTGGGATCGCTGGTAAGTTGCTTAGTGTGACTGGACCTTAAGAGTGACATCCTTAACAATTCGAACCTCCCACTCCCGTCTTCAAGATTTCTCACGAGTTGCGCCTATGCTCTGGAACAGACTACCAAGAGCAATCCGATTAATTCCCCACATTCACACCTTTAAGCGGGCCCTAAAAACGCATTTCTTTAGACTAGCCTATCACTTCACTGCCCTGATCTAATCAAGTTCTTTTCTGTCCTTCATAATGAAAAATGTACTTCCAATTATTGTCCCCTGTACCTGTATAAATTCTGGCCGATGACGGGTTCATGCAGCTGGTTTTAAATACCCTATTAAATCGATGGCTGGACCATATATAACAAGCTTTTCTCCCCCCATTCACCTTTTGTGTCCCCCCTATTCCCTCATAGACTGTAGCTTACGAGCAGGGCCCTCACTCCTCCTGGTATCTTAATGTTGTTTTTTTGTATTGTCTCAAATTGTCTGTACATGTCCCCTCTGAATTGTAAAGTGCTGCGGAATATGTTGGAGCTATAGAAATAAAACGTTATTATTATTATTATTACTTCTTTCCAAACTTCATCAGGCTTGCTTAGATTTTCTTTTGCAGTACTCTGCTGTGATCATTATACAACTGATCAAGCTGTGCTGTTCCGCTCTGCAACTGATCACCGTCCACAATGAGCACTATGAACAACTGATTGGCAGGGGTGCTGGGTATTGTACCCCCACCCATCTGATAATGATGACCTATCTTAAAGGTAGGTCATCTATATAAAACAAAAATGGTCAACCCCTTTAAGTGCCCTGTCACACCTTAGAGCACTTAAAGCAAATGAATGAAAATGCACATTTCTCGAGAATGCAGCAATAGATAGAAGATATAAATGTGTCTAGGGATTTACATTTAAAAGACTTGTAGGCCTATTGTAAGGCTCGCGGCCGGTGTACGTGCAGTGAGCAGTATTAGTGGACCCACTGGACCACAGGGAGAACCTGGTCGTACCCTTTAGTGGAAAGGGCTTAACTAAGCTCCCCCCGTGAGGTGGGCGCCAGGTACCACTCCTAGGGCAGTGACCGAGATTGTGGCAGCTGACCCCCAAGACAGGTGACGGACTCAGGTACGGATACAGATGCAGGCAGATACAGGTGAGAAAACCAGGGCAGACAGGCAGGCAAGTATGGATAGGTATGGTGGGCACGGCAGGGACAGAAAGGTATGGGAAGGCAGATGCAGGATGACGGACACAGGCATAACAGGACTTGACAACTAGCTAGACAGACAAGACACTGACTAACCCAAGGTATTGCGCAGGCACCTCCACTAATGGGAGGGTGCCTTAAATGCATAGTTTCCTGGAAGTAGCACGTAAGCCCTTTAAGAGGAGGGCTGGTGTGCATATGTGTGCACGTCTTAGGTGTACTCCTGGGAACCCAGTGCGGCATGTACAGGGCCCGGGAGAGAAGGAAAGCAGGAGAGCACGTGGAAGGTCAAGCAGCAACAGGGGAGAACGGGACCCAACCGGGGCGGTGAGTAAGTTGACGCCGGTTGCAGTGACGCCGGCACTACACCTATATATTCTATTTGGAGAAAATCAATCTTACTAACAGATTTCCTTCAGGGCCAGAGGACAGGCAACTTTCAGTTTGTTAGCGGATGACTCGTAATAAGTGAAAGCCATTGGTAGCTTCATAAACCTACGCCTGCTGGCAGAAGATTGTACATGACATCATTATACAAGTGAGGTGAAAACCTTCCCTACACAGCATGTGCAGGAAAAATGCAGAGGAGGGTTCCCTTCCAGTGTCTGGATCACCGCTGCTCATAAAGTACCGCGATATGTCACAATATATTATAATGATAACACCCTGATGTGCTGACCACATGCACATTACTCACGATTTACTCCCCATATAAAAAGAGACATACGGTTGCTTGCAAAAACCCAGACAATGCAGGCACCATGAACTCCAGCCCTTCCATTCCTCTGTAAATAAACATTTAGATTTTTTTTTTTTAATTCTCTACAGAAACCAGATCTGGTCCTGTCCCCGACCACATCCTGTTATTTTATGTAACTGACATGTGGCTATAACCTCTTGATTTATGCTTTATTCTTATCTCAGTCCAGATCTGTGCAATGTATCTGCTTTTTAAGGAAAAAAAAAGGAAAAAGCCTCTTTAATCAGAACGAACAGCGAAGAATTCTCCGGGTCTGGATCTGATTTTCTAGCACACAGCGGCAATTAACCCTGTTTGATCATCTGGATGACTTTTGTGCCTTTGTCTTTGAAATCCCGTCTATAATATTTCATTTATTTAACATAAGTAACAATTTGGAGATGAATAGAAGGTCAGGAGAAGTGTCACACTTTTCTATGTTGTCAAAATAATCGCCCTGACGGGAAGCAAAAACATCTCGTGTCACTGAAACGGCTCCTTGTCAGAGGTTAAAAAGTATTTAACCTGAGGAAATACAAAGCTCACCTTTTCTGCTTCGTGTTGTGACAGCAGAAAAAAATGGACAATAATTTGACATAACATATTCAAGTCGGGGACTTAACGGGAATTCACCGGCCACAGAGGATCAAGAGCCGCTCACTGGCTACGGAATTTCAACCGAAAATAACTTCATAGCCTATTAATTAGACGGGTTAATTATTCTTTAAAGTTGCTAAGTTTTCCTGACTGCAATGTTGAGTTGTTCTAACATTTACTATATGGAGGAAAGTATTGTGAAACCTCCAAATTACACATACAGGAGCTTTTATCACATTGTGTTCTAAATCGATAGACAATAATAAAAAGTAATAATTACTCTAAAAGTTTAAAATAATCATAATAAAAAATGCTATCCTATGCTCTCATGGTGCTTAGTTTGACTGCATAACTAAACCTCCTAGGATCTGGTCCCATGTGACCTCTGCAATCAATCAGTAGCTACAGCGGTCACTTTTGTTTTCTTTTATTACACGCTGGTGTATATTGCAGGGAAGTAAGTGATAAATAAGCAACAAAACCTGCACAGTTTCATTCAGGATTGCTCCATGGATTTTTGCAGCATTTACTGCAGAAATTTTCTAAAGCAAGTGTATTATGTGTTGAGCTCAGCCAATAACACTTCAAGAGGCTAAGATCACTTCTGGTTTGGAGGTCGAATTATTTGCCAAAGCAAGTAATTATAATAATAATAATTTATTCATTTATATAGCGCTATTAATTTCACAGTGCTTTACATACATTGGTAATACTGTTTAGAATTGGCCCATTGGGGCTCACAATCTAAATTCCCTATCAGTATGTTTTTGGAGTGTGGGAGGAAACCAGAGAACTGGGAGGAAACCCACACAAACACAGGGAGAACCTACAAACTCCTTGCAGATGGTGTTATTGGTGGGAATTGAACCCAGGACCCCAGTGCTGCAAAACTGCAGTGCTAACCACTGAGCCACCGTGCCACCCAGGAGTGGACAAACCCACCACAACCAGGAGTGGACAAATCATTGCTGCAATCTGTGCAGCTGCAAAGGCGCCCGAGAGTTTAGGAGGCCCATTACTACCTGCAAAGCAGGAAGAATTGTGCATTATGTTGAGCTATTGGACTGCAAGGGGCCCATATATTGTTAATGCACAGGGGCTCTTTTCTATCTGTGATTGCCATTGACCACAACAGAGCCCCGATGGATCCTAGGACAGGACAGGCACTGTTAATATTCGTCAAAGAAGTGTTTCACCACCTGAAGAAGCAGGGCGAAATGTACGTTGGGTGGTGGGATGTGGTGTCCCCTAATCTTTAAAACAGTCATTTGAAAGGTAATTTTATCCAAAATATTCTGATTTATGTGACCAATACTTGCATATACACAGCACAATGCTGTCCTCAATCATTTAGCCATACTCAATTTATACTTACTGTGGTTTAAACTTACATCTACTATATTGCCAGTGTATATTCACTGACCACAGTGATATTCACACTAAAATGACTTAACTGGCTATTTAATATGTATCTATACTGAATCTACTGTATACCTAACTAGGCTCATACTTATATCTATATACTACTGCTGTTCCATTATGTATTATTAGTATTTCGTAATTATTATTTTTATACCTATTCAGATTAATACGTATTTTCATTGTTATTATGACTCTATTCTATGTCAATTTTATCTGCTTTGGAACGTCATATTTTATATAAATATATACATATATACTGAGTCTTGGTGACTTCTAGGGCTCGCTCACACTAGTGTATATGCAATGCGAGAAAAAAAATGATTGTACTCGAACCAACATTATTCAATGAGGCAGTGCAGCTCTGCAGTTTGTTTCTCAGCTGTAAAAATCGCAGCATGCTGCAAGTGGACATGTAGCTCGGATGAGACTAACCTATTAAAGTCTATGGGTGCCATCCTAGTGGGATCTGCTTTTTATGGATACATTAGCATTCTGTTGCATAGAACACTGTAAATGGTCCTGGAAACAATTGTAAATTAATAATAGCTGCTGATAAAAAAAAGCAAATGGATGACAATTGAGAAAAAAATAGTCTTACTTTTCTGAATAAAAATCAGACCGAGTTTTTAAGGTGGTAAAGTAACACATTAACAGTGCTGCAGCCAATCAGTGAGCTCAACGCCTCTTAGTGGACTGTGCCATTACCTTGAGCGTAGCCGGTGAGCTCACTGATTGCATGCAGTGCTGCCAACATGACGTCAGCGTCGTAGACAAGAACTGACCATGGGAGCAGCAATTAAGATTCAGAGATGGACCGGGGGAGGGGGAGAAAAGGACAGTTTTTGTTTGTTTGCTTTTTTCATTTTAAACAGACTGGAGCCGAGGAAAGGGGTTTTCTGAAACTCGAAAGCTCTTTTAAGTTAACTAAAAATGATTTCTGAAGACTATTTTATTTTTATCATTGTAATATCACTAGTGTTGTATTTTTGGTTTTCGACATACAGTATAGGCTTTACTTACTTTTTTCCTTAAGCCATAGATTTCTGATGCATAATGCAGTTCCTCCAAAATGGTGGCGAGATGAAAATGAAAACTGGCGTCCTTCGGCTTCAATTTAATTGCCGACGCATAGTAGACTGAAGCCTGATTGAGGTAATCCAGAGAAGACCTCCCAACCTCGAAAGTGAGTATGTCACCTGTAACTTAAAAAGTAACAAAAAATTATACACACACACACACACACACACACACACACACTGCTCAGCATAAATGAGTACACCCTCATTGAAAAGTGAAATTTTAACCAATATCTTACTGAACAAGGTCAATTTCCAAAATTTTTAGAAGATTGGGCTTCATAGAACATTTTGTTACCCCCTGTGACGTAGCGACCACCAACGTGGTAAATGGT
Organism: Anomaloglossus baeobatrachus; assembly: GCF_048569485.1. Taxonomy (NCBI): domain Eukaryota; kingdom Metazoa; phylum Chordata; class Amphibia; order Anura; family Aromobatidae; genus Anomaloglossus; species Anomaloglossus baeobatrachus. The sequence goes on along the minus strand of NC_134355.1, from coordinate 77,937,210 downwards.
CGTTATATGTCACAGTGGAGAAGGTATCTGCGATATCTAGACGAAAAAGGTTGCTATGGGACTTGTAGTCCACAAAGGCTTCTTGCTACACATAAGGGTCAGGTTCCCTTTAATAATCCCAAGGTGCTCTGCAGGGCTGAGATTCACAGACCTCCACCTGTGGGTGTGGCTCGAGGGGTTAAAGCAATCCAGTCTCAGAACCTGGGTGGAGTGTGTCTAGGGCAGTCTAGATAGAGACTAGCTCTAGACTTCCAGCGTGTGTGCTGGGAGAGAGTGAGAGCAGAGCCGAGAGCTCTGCATGGAGCAACTTGTGTGGAGGCTGAGCACAGGGCTCCGATATTCAGTCTGAGCCGAGACTGAGGTGAGTGCAGCCAGACCAGGGCTGTAAGGCCGATCCTCTCCTGGAGGAGACACAGAGCCGTGGTCTGCAGAGGGCCCTGGGGCCGCGAGGGAACCTCAGCTAGAGGTGTCTGCTACCAGGTGCCAGAGAGTGAGGAAAGTGGTTAAACTTCCACTATGAACTTGGAATACAGTCTGCTCTGTAAGCTGCAGAGCAGGAAGCCTGGAAAAGCTCCAGGCCTGCGTGGAGCGATTATAAGTCTGTGGACCCTCCTGGAACAGCCGAGCGGGGCATCGTAAGACCGTCTCCTACGGCAAGGGGTGCCTGTGTGACGGGGACCCGTATGGACGGTGCATAACCCGGCTGTGTTCCGGGTGAATTTACATGTACAGCGAGGACAATAAAGCTGTTTCGATTGGACTATTTGAGTCACTGCGTCTTTGTAGTCCTGGGGGACTCCCACCCCGCTACATTATGGTGGAGAATGCGGGCATGCAGCCTGGTTGCTAGGGGCAACGGCATAGGACATATTCCTGTGGATACGGACTGCTTGCTGTAGATCGGCGGGTCCACGAAACGTTTTTGGAACGGTTTGCGGTGGATCGGCGGGTCCACGAAAATTGTCTGCACACTCAAGCAGCTGGCGGTGGATCGGCGGGTCCACAAACAGGGACAGCGTGCTCCAGCTGTTGGCGGTGAATCAGTGGGTCTGCAGTGGTGAGAAACCAGTGACTGGAGGTTCCAGGCCAGCCGGAATTGCGAGGCCCTGCTTGGTGAGTAGTGATACAACACAGGCTGGAGACCCTGGTTGTACGGGCGGTACAACCCGGAAAGCATGGAGGAGCTCCTGAACCAGCTGCTACAGAGTCAGCAGCACCAACAGCATGGGCCAGGAGGTCCAGCGACAGCAGTGGGGGCTGAAAGCCAAAAAGAGGGAATGGTCCCTGTGGACATGGTGGAACAGCAGGAGCTGTCAGAGTGTAGCGATGTCGCAGCCATGAACCAGTTTGAGCGTTCCCTTCGGGGGCCAGTATGGACACTGGGTGCCCAGGGAGATAAGGGCGAACAGTGTGAACTGGGGGCTAAGGACATTGCATGGAAACCCCAAAAAGGGGCGGAGTCCAAAAAGGGGTGGTTGCCCAAAAGGGGGCGGAGGCCCGGACGGGGTAGTTACCCAACAGGGGGTGGGACCCCAGAAAGCGGTGGTGACCCACAAGGGGGTGGAGCATTCAAAATCCGAACAGAGGGACTATAGCAAGGGGCAATGGGATTTGCCTTACCTATGTCCTACCTGCGGTATAGGCTATCCATCCGATGTGAGGCCACAGAAGTGCTCAGTGGACTTGAATGGGCTAAGTGTGTCTGGTCTGTTAGACCCGGGTAGCCAGTTGACCTTAGTGAGACCCATGTCCGATCTCCATTTTTTGGTGGGTAGGACAATAGAAGGACGTTGTGTGCATGGGACCACTAAAGAATATCCTCTGGCTAGGGTGATGATTCAGACGGCCAAACGTATGGGGCGCCCTGATGTGGGTGTAGCTCCGGATCTGCTATATCCGGTTGTCATAGGACAGGACTTTGAGTTCTTTCGGGACTTATGGAAGACAGAGGCCGGGACCGATTGCACAGGAATAAGTCGTCTCCCATCTACGGAAGTCTCTTTTCCGCAAGAGGTTATACAGGTTCCCGGTGGGACATTGAGGTACGCTGAGGAGGAGGTACCTCCACGTAAGGACAGTCCTGAGTTAGGGGTGACCAAAGATAATGGGGGACATGCCCAACTTAGCGACATGACCGTTAAAGTAACCAATGGTAGTGTGACCGTTGAAAACGGGAGAGCTCCAGACAAGGGGTCCGACACCTGGTTAAGTGGGAACGTGGTAGTCCAGAACACCAGGGGGAGTGACGATGACTCCAGAATAGACACTGACATTACTAAAGTGACAAATGAGTACAGTGACAGACTGATGAGCAAAGAGGGGAAATCCTCCTCCAGTCGCCGAAGGCGCAACAGGCGCAGAAGGGCGAAGCAAGCTACAACCTCAGAAAATAAGGACCAGGTAGAGACAGTGTCGTGTATGTCTGCCCACAGTGCGGATTCCCTTCTAGAATCTGAGTGTACAGAGAAGGTTAAGAAAGGCACGTTGCCGATAGCAACCGCTAATGTAGAGTCAGACAGCAAAATCATGCAAAAGAAAGATGTGTCTGTGCTGGAACTGACACATTGTAACGACGGAATTCAGCAGGGTGAAATTGCAGGGAAAAAACCGACCAAAGGAGTAATGGCGGTGTCTTTTATAAATTCCAAGCATGAATCTGGTGGTCTGTCGGATGAAGGCGCTGTAGGAGATGACATACTACAGAGTAATCTAGGAGAAGTAAACCTAGACAGTGTTGACGGAGCACAAATCCACAAAGGTCCTGGTGAGCGGACCGGTAAGCTACCCAGTGGTGAGGTGTTGAATGTTGAAAATGGTGCCAAGCTTCTGGGAAGAACAGAGTACCGTGCTGAAGGGCGTGACACCCTGGCAGAGGGTGACACTGCAGAGACCCATGAGGAAGTTGGAGGGAATGCAGTGAAGTCCCAAGACACGGCTGGTGCTGTAAAAATGGAAAGAGCCTCTGAGGAAGAGCTGAAGATCGGACGTAAGGTCTCATCAGAAGCTGAGAACCTGACTGACTCAGTGGGTAAGACCAAGAATATGGAAGAAGACAAGAGACCTCAGGAACAGTCTAGTGTCCTTGACAGTGAAGGAAGCAAACCAGTCTTCAAGTGCTGGATTGATGTGCCGGAAGACTTAAGAGAAGCCTGTGCCAGTGAGAGGGTGCATGAGAGATTCCAAAAGGCAGTCAGGGCCTGTAAAGTGTACTTTGCCGCAGAGACTAATCGGTTGGTGGTGTGCTCTTTTAGCACAAAGAGGCGAGTGGCCATCCTAAGTGACATGCACCTCCGGTGTCTTCGTACGAAGTGGCTCATCACTGCCAGGAAGGATGCAGACGTCAGACGCTTGGCGCAGCTGACCACAGGGTTTCACGAAGTGGTGGTTGTGAAGACAACATTGATCGGGCTGGCATTGAGAGCGCTAAGGAATAACATTAAGCAAGCCAGGGAGGTTCCAGGGGTTACAGCTGTACACTTCGAAAAAGACAGCGGAACCTTCCGTATCTATGGAAAAACTGCAGAAGCGGTGAAGACAGCTCGACGGTTATTGGAGTTTGTGGAAGAGAGCATTCAAGTGCCCAAAGAGATGGTCATGAGGCTTATTGGACGACATGGAAGAGCCATGCAGGAGATGGTTGATAAGACCGGCGTGACAAGAGTAAGAATTGATATTCATAATAAAGCCAGGATACCCTGTGAAGTCGGCATGGTTCCCGGTGCCATTGCGGGAACGACAGAGTGTGTTGCTGATATGCGAGTCCTCCTAGAATACCGCCTGGGATACCTGGAAGACTTAAAACAGTTGAATTTAGAAAAACAGAGAATTGCGAGCCAACTCCGCCAAGTTGGTGTGGGATGGCGACCATATAGGAGTTATGGCCCCGAAGAGGAAGGTAGCCCACTCAATGAACGGGTTACCTCAGAGGGCGAAAGAAAGCCTATTGATAAAGTGAGCCGGGGTCACAGAGGACCCGGATATTTATCAGGCTGTAGTACGGATTCTGAAGGGTCTCCGTCCTGCGAGACACAATCTGAAGGATTTAATGAAAGGAGGGCTGCTGTGTTAGCCACGGACGCTGACAAGAAAGTACGCTGTCTGAGACCCGGACGAAGATGTCTGGGTAGAAGAGCCCGAGAGAGATCTATGAACGGCTCTGGCGGACGGCATAGTTATGGCATCTCTTCTATCATCTCCCCGCGGAGGCTCCTCGATAGTGAGGGCCCTAGTGGTCCGGTTAGCTCAGGGACTGACAGGACGATGGTGCCACCTAGGGGAGGATCTCCCTCTTGCTCAGTCCTTGGGCGACAGCCTTGGTGGGATGGGTCTGGCCGGGGACCGTGTCTGAATAGTGGGTTTCCTGCGCAGGGTTTGGTGACGGACGGTCCGGCGAGACCAGAAGCTCGAGGGGGTCCTGAAGGGCCCTCTTGCCTGTTAGCGCACTGTGGCCCGGATGCCCTGTCTCCGGGCCCCTGTAGGGTATCGAGTGTTCAACCCTACAAGTTTGAACAGAGGGGGGGGATATGTGACATAGCGACCACCAACGTGGTAAATGGTCGCTATATGTCACAGTGGAGAAGGTATCTGCGATATCTAGACGAAAAAGGTTGCTATGGGACTTGTAGTCCACAAAGGCTTCTTGCTACACATAAGGGTCAGGTTCCCTTTAATAATCCCAAGGTGCTCTGCAGGGCTGAGATTCACAGACCTCCACCTGTGGGTGTGGCTCGAGGGGTTAAAGCAATCCAGTCTCAGAACCTGTGTGGAGTGTGTCTAGGGCAGTCTAGATAGAGACTAGCTCTAGACTTCCAGCGTGTGTGCTGGGAGAGAGTGAGAGCAGAGCCGAGAGCTCTGCATGGAGCAACTTGTGTGGAGGCTGAGCACAGGGCTCCGATATTCAGTCTGAGCCGAGACTGAGGTGAGTGCAGCCAGACCAGGGCTGTAAGGCCGATCCTCTCCTGGAGGAGACACAGAGCCGTGGTCTGCAGAGGGCCCTGGGGCCGCGAGGGAACCTCAGCTAGAGGTGTCTGCTACCAGGTGCCAGAGAGTGAGGAAAGTGGTTAAACTTCCACTATGAACTTGTAATACAGTCTGCTCTGTAAGCTGCAGAGCAGGAAGCCTGGAAAAGCTCCAGGCCTGCGTGGAGCGATTATAAGTCTGTGGACCCTCCTGGAACAGCCGAGCGGGGCATCGTAAGACCGTCTCCTACGGCAATGGGTGCCTGTGTGACGGGGACCCATATGGACGGTGCATAACCCGGCTGTGTTCCGGGTGAATTTACATGTACAGCGAGGACAATAAAGCTGTTTGGATTGGACTATTTGAGTCACTGCGTCTTTGTAGTCCTGGGGGACCCCCACCCCGCTACACCCCATTACATGAAAGGAAGGTTAATAACCTTCATTACAAAATCTTCCATTTTAATCAACTTAATTGATTTTAAAATGAATACATGCCCCATGGAAAACTACTACATCTAGTATTTTGTAAGACTTCGATGATTTTTAAGGACAGCACCAAGTTTTCTAGTCATGGAAAGCACAAGTTGGTAATATATTGTAACATAGGTAATTTTTGAAAAATGAAAAAAGATATATTTTAGAGCCTGAATGCTGGATGGAGAGTAGTGGACAGTGAAAAATGTTCTATGAAACTCAGTCTTTTCAAAATTTTGGAAACTGTTTTTGTGTTTAGTGAGATATTGATTAAAATCTTACTTTTCGTAGTGGGTGTACTCATTTATGCTGATCACCGTGTGTGTGTGTGAGTATATATATTGTGATATGGCCACCGGACAGGTGCTCAAGGGGAAGATAAGTATCACATAGGTGGTTATCCTCAGTGATTTAAGCCTGGCAACAAGCTTCAGTACATTTAAAAATGAGAGTGTTTAAAGGGCCTGGCAAGAACAAGGTTTTAAAAGCAATCAGAGAGATGGGTGGGACTGGCTGTTCACATATCCGCACCCCAGTGCGTGGTATGGTGGACATAAGAAAGTCCAGGTGAAATCATTAGGTGTCTGTGTGTGAAGTTAAGAAGCCTTCCTGTGTGAAGTTTCCATGTTTGGACTTGAATATGGTACTTGTCTAATACTGAATTGCCATTATTAGGACTGTTTATGCTGTTTTCTTGCCAAGAAAGGCCCTTTATTTTCCTTGTGTGTAGCTTGCTTTATGGAAATTTAAGAAAGCAGCCTGGACGTTCCATTTAAATTGCCTCCCATGCCTACCCAAAGGGAGCCGAGATCCCTATAGTTGATGCAGAAACATGGGTACGAATCCCGAGGAGCATGTGTGACTGCCGCTGGGAAAATGCATGTCATGGGGTAAAGTGGCTGCAGGAGTGTAAACAGCCAACATGGAGGAGCTGATAAAGCAGCTTTTGCAGGTTAATCTCCAGAAGCAACAACAACAGCAACAAGGTCAGGAACAGCAGCAGCAGCAACAACAATGGCAGCAGCAACAGAAAGCCCAGCAGGAAACTAATAGACTGTTGATATAAAAGTTCCAGCTGCAGCAGCAACAGATACAGCAGTAGCAGATTACGATCCGGGCTGAGACGCTCCACCCTAGGAAAGCCGCACAGCCCCCGAGTCAAGATGATGATTCACATGTGCAAAAGACGGTAAGGAGAGCCTTGCAGATGAAACCAGGTGATGATGTTGAGACTTTCCTGACGGTTTTCGAAAGGGTGGCGGGACAGGAGAAATTACCTCTGGACCAGTGGACAGAGGTACTGATGCCATATCTAACGGAGGAATCACCCAACTCAGGGACCTAACTCTTAAAGGGAGATTTGATAATGTAACCATATTTAACGGGGTTGTTCAAGAGCTGGGTGCAGACACCAGGCACCCATATTTTGCCATAAGAAGGGAATTTTGTTACTTACCGTAAATTCCTTTTCTTCTAGCTCTTATTGGGAGACCCAGACGATTGGGGTATAGCTACTGCCTCCGGAGGCCACACAAAGCACTACACTAAAAAGTGCAAGGCCCCTCCCCTTCTGGCTATACCCCCCCGTGGTATCACGGGTTCTCCAGTTTTAGTGCCAAAGCAAGAAGGAGGAAAGCCAATAACTGGTTTAAACAAAATTAACTCCGAGTAACATCGGAGAACTGAAAAACCGTTCAACATGAACAACATGTGTACCCGCAAACAACAAAAACATCCCGAAGGACAACAGGGCGGGTGCTGGGTCTCCCAATAAGAGCTAGAAGAAAAGGAATTTACGGTAAGTAACAAAATTCCCTTCTTCTTCAGCGCTCTATTGGGAGACCCAGACGATTGGGACGTCCAAAAGCTGTCCCTGGGTGGGTAAAGAAATACCTCATGTTAGGGCTGCAAAACTGCCCTCCCCTACGGGGGTGTCACTGCCGCCTGCAGGACTCTTCTACCTAAGCTGGCATCCGCCGAAGCATAGGTATGCACCTGATAATGCTTGGTGAAAGTGTGCAGACTGGACCAGGTAGCTGCCTGGCACACTTGTTGAGCCGAAGCCTGGTGTCGAAATGCCCAGGACGCACCCACGGCTCTGGTTGAGTGGGCTTTAAGCCCTGAAGGAACCGGAAGCCCCGCAGAACGGTAGGCCTCTAGAATTGGTTCTTTGATCCATCGAGCCAGTGTGGCTTTAGAAGCCTGCAACCCCTTGCGCGGACCAGCGACAAGGACAAAAAATGCATCGGAACGGCGCATGGGCGCCGTGCGGGAAATGTAGATTCTGAGTGCTCTCACCAGATCTAACAAACGTAAGTCCTTTTCATACCGGTGAACCGGATGAGGACAAAAGGAAGGCAAGGATATATCCTGATTAAGATGAAATGAGGATACGACCTTAGGGAGAAACTCCGGAATGGGGCGCAGCACTACCTTGTCCTGGTGGAACACCAGGAAGTGAGCCTTGGATGACAGAGCTGCCAGCTCAGACACTCGCCGAAGCGATGTGATCGCAACGAGAAACGCCACCTTCTGTGACAGGCGAGAAAGGAAACTTCCTTCAGAGGCTCGAAAGGCGGCTTCTGGAGAGCAACTAATACCCTGTTGAGATCCCATGGATCTAACGGCCGCTTGTACGGGGGTACGATATGACAGACCCCCTGTAGGAACGTGCGCACCTTAGAAAGACGTGCTAGACGCTTCTGAAAAAAAAACACGGATAGTGCCGAGACTTCCCCCTTAAGGGAGCCGAGCGACAAGCCCTTTTCTAACCCCGAGTGCAGGAAGGAAAGAAAAGTAGGCAATGCAAATGGCCAGGGAGACACTCCCTGAGCCGAGCACCAGGATAAGAAAATCTTCCACGTTCTGTGGTAGATCTTAGCAGAGGTGGACTTCCTAGCCTGTTTCATGGTGGCAACGACCCCTTGGGATAATCCTGAAGACGCTAGGATCCAGGACTCAATGGCCACACAGTCAGGTTCAGGGCCGCAGAATTCCGATGGAAAAACGGCCCTTGGGACAGTAAGTCTGACCGGCCTGGTAGTGACCACGGTCGGCCGACCGTGAGATGCCACAGATCCGGGTACCACGATCTCCTCGGCCAGTCTGGGGCGACGAGTATGACGCGGCTGCAATCGGATCTGATTTTTTGCGCAGTACTCTGGGCAAGAGTGCCAGAAGTGGAAACACATATGTGAGCCGGAACTGCGACCAATCTTGCACGAAGGCGTCTGCCGCCAGAGCTCTGTGATCGCGCGATCGTGCCATAAATGCCGGGACCTTGTTGTTGTGCCGAGACGCCATTAGGTCGACGTCCGGCACCCCCCAGCGGCGACAGATTTCCTGAAACACGTCCGGGTGAAGGGACCATTCCCCTGCGTCCATACCCTGGCGACTGAGGAAGTCTGCTTCCCAGTTTTCTACGCCCGGGATGTGAACTGCGGATATGGTGGATGCTGTGTCCTCCACCCACATGAGGATTCGCCGGACTTCCTGGAAGGCTTGCCGACTGCGCGTCCCTCCTTGGTGGTTGATGTATGCCACCGCTGTGGAGTTGTCCGACTGGATTCGGAACTGCCCTCTGTCTAGCCACTGCTGGAAAGCTAGTAGGGTAAGATACCCTGCCCCGATTTCCAGAACATTGACCTGAAGGGTGGACTCCTGCTGAGTCCACGTCCCCTGAGCCCTGTGGCGGAGACAAACTGCTCCCCACCCTGACAGACTCGTATCTGTCGTGACCACTGCCCAGGATGGGGGTAGGAAGGATCTTCACTGTGACAATGAGGTGGGAATAAGCCACCATTGCAGAGAGTCCTTGGCCGTCTGGGAAAGGGAGACTTTCCTGTCCAGGGAGGTTGACTGCCCGTCCCATTGGCGGAGAATGTCCCCTTGCAGTTGGCGCAGATGAAACTGCGCAAAGGGAACTGCCTCCATGGCTGCCACCATCTTCCCTAGGAAGTGCATGAGGCGCCTTAAGGGGTGCGACTGGCCTTGAAGGAGAGACTGCACCTCTGTTTGCAGTGAACGCTGCTTGTTCAGCGGAAGCTTCACTATCGCTGATAGAGTGTGAAACTCCATGCCGAGATACGTTAGTGATTGAGTCGGTGACAGATTTGACCTTGCCAAATTGATGATCCACCCGAAAGTCTGGAGAGTCTCCAGCGTAACATTCAGGCTGCGTTGTCATGCCTCGAGGGAGGGTGCTTTGACGAGTAGATCGTCCAAGTAAGGGATCACCGGGTGTCCCTGAGAGTGCAAGACTGCTACCACTGCTGCCATGACCTTGGTGAACATCCGTGGGGCTGTCGCCAGACCGAATGGCAGAGCTACGAACTGAAGATGGTCGTCTCCTATCACAAAACGTAGAAAACGTTGGTGCTCCGTAGCAATTGGCACGTGGAGATAGGCATCTTTGATGTCTGTTGAGGCAAGGAAGTCTCCTCGAGACATTGAAGTAATGACGGATCAGAGGGATTCCATCCGGAACCGCCTGGCGTTCGCATGCTTGTTGAGCAGTTTTAGGTCCAGAACAGGACGGAAGGAGCCGTCCTTTTTTGGAGCCACAAAGAGATTGGAGTACAAACCCTCGCCCTCGTTCCTGAGGGGGGACAGGGATCACCACTCCATCTGCTCTTAGAGCGTCCACCGCCTGCAGCAGGGCATCTGCTCGGTGGGGCCGTTCTGAAGAATGGAGTCGGAGGACGAGAACAGAACACTGTCCTGTGCACGTGAGCACAATGTCCGTCACCCACCGGTCTGTGACCTGTGGCAGCTAAATGTCGCCAAAGGCGGGGGAGTCTGCCATCAACCGCGGATGCGGAGAGAGAGAGAGAGAGCTGAGAGTCATGAGGAGACCGCCTTGGTAGCGGTTCCTCCGGCTGCCTTCCTTGGGCGTGATTGAGCCCGGCCGGAATCTGAGCCCGTCTGAGGTTTTGTAGCCCTTTTGCACGAGGACAATTGGGACCTGCCCGAGCATGGGAAGGACCGAAACCTCGACTGTACTTTTAGGACAGCATGAATAGGGTAAGTCGCAGTGCAGACATTGCGGGATTACGGACGCCTCTGCGGTACAGATGTACATGTGCTCAAGGCCAGCTGCGCAAGAACAGCTGAAAAGGTTAGGTTGCCTATACGGCTGTGAATGCCGGAGCAACCGACACGCCGATAGCGTCCTAGACAGATTTCAACCAGAGTCCATCTGTCTGTGAATGACATCTTTAAGTGAAGCCCCATCTCCAGTGCAACTATGGCTCTAGACGCAAGCCTGGAGATTGGAAAATCCACCTTTGTACCCTGGGTCCAGCGCTTGACCACGTCAGGGGAAAAGGGATAACGTGTATCTTAAAAAACGTTTGGAGAAGACGCTTATCTGGTAAGCGTGGTGTTTCTGGACTGCTTCTCTGAAGTCAGCGTGGCCAGAAAAATACTCAATATCCGTTTGAGATACTGAAAAGGGACTTCTCCTGCTGGGAAGCCGACTCCTCCACTGGGGGAGCTGAGGGAGAAAGATCCAACCTTCCATTGATGGACGCTATAGGATCATTCCGTATGGCGTTACCATCCGGTGTATCCGGATTGATAGCGATGTCAGGATCAAAGTCCTGGAGAGCTGCCTTATCATACAGAGAGTCCTCCTGGGACCCCCCCGTTCCAAATGAGGTTGGTCAGGAAGATTGCCCATGGCCTGTCTGGACTGCAAGTCTCTATCTTATGACAATATATCTGTCGAAACTACAACTCCGTCCCTGTCCTTGGACAGGGATGACAGGTGGTTTCTTTGGCCACGACTAGTAGAGACCCCGGCAGACGAAGTGCTAGAGACCCCGGCAGACGAAGTGCTACAGGGGAGCATGCACACAATGGGACGGTGCCATGAACAGCATCCCATGTAGTAAAAACAGCACTGAAAATCTGTGTTGCTTTTTTGCCGCTGCCGACTAGCCATCTAGAAGTATATAGCCAAGATTGGTGACCGTACAGTGCAATGTATAGCATACAAGCATAAAGTACAAATGAACACTGCAGCACAAGCAATACAAGCAGCATAGAAGCCTGTGCCCTGGCACCTCTGCTCTTCTGCTGCTGTAGACTAGTCATCTAGGGAAATATAGCCCAGAAGAGTGACCATACAGTGCAATGTATAGCATACAAGCACGAGTACAAATGCACACTGCAGCCCATGCAATACAAGCAGCATAGAAAAAAACCTGTGCCCCAGCACCCTTGGTTTTCTGCTGCTGTAGTCTAGCCATTCCAGGAGAATATAGCTAAGACTAGCGACTGTACAGTGCAATGTATAGCATACAAGCATAAATACAAATGAACACTTCAGTACGTGCAATACAAGCAGCATAGAAAGCCTGTGCCTTAGCACACCTGCTTTCCTGCTGCTGATGTGTCGCTCTCCAAGCGGGCATATAGCGACCTATGCAGTTAAAATACACATGTATACACTGCAGTATATATTGGGGTCAGCACTATGTGTGCCGCTTACCGCCCGCCTATAAGCGGGTGTATGGTCGCCACCGTCCTGCCTGGTTGCCGAAAGTCCGAGCTCGGACTGCAGTAATGGCTGCCGGCGTCTTCCCCAGCTCGTGTGAGGAGGGGCGGGCCGTGGGCGTGCCCCAAGTCAGAGCGGGAATCCGGCGTCCGACAGTGTGCAGTGAGAGGGCTGGAGCATGTAAAAAGGCTCCAGCCCTCGGCGCTGCTGATTGCTCAGCGTCTGTCCCCTTCCCTGAGTGACAGGGAGGGGGCGGGAACGAAGCGGCACTAGGCCGCAGAAGCCGGGGACTGGATTTATAAGCGCCGCCGCCGTAAAAGCGCGGTCGGCGCCCAGTCCCCGGCGAACTACAAGTCCCAGCCGCGCCGCCGCTCCCGGAGCGTCCGGCGCGGTAGTTCCCAATACACAAAGTCACTCAGCAAAGCTGCAGTGACTGTAACCCTTTACTGTCCCCGGCGCACTAGCACACCCAGCAAGTCTGGAGTGTGCTGTGTCTGTGTGTCCGGGGACACAGAGTACCTGTAATGGTGCAGGGCCATGTCCCTGAACGGTACTCCAGCTCCGTATCCAGCAGGTTCAAATGGGTCTGTGGATGGAGCCCGGCGTCAGAGCTTTGAGGCCGGCAGGATCCCACTTCCTCAGAGCCCCTCAGGGGGATGTGGAAGGAAAGCAGCATGTGGGCTCCAGCCTCCGTACCAGCAATAGGTACCTCAACCTTACAACACCATCAACGGGTGAGAAGGGAGCATGCTGGGGGCCCTATATGGGCCCTCTTTTCTTCCATCCGAAATAGTCAGCAGCTACTGCTGACTAAAATCTGTGGAGCTATGCATGGATGTCTGACCTCCTTCGCACAAAGCTTGAAAACTGGAGAACCCGTGATACCACGGGGGGGTATAGCCAGAAGGGGAGGGGCCTTGCACTTTTTAGTGTAGTGCTTTGTGTGGCCTCCGGAGGCAGTAGCTATACCCCAATCGTCTGGGTCTCCCAATAGAGCGCTGAAGAAATGGGGATTTACTATAGCGTGTAAGCAAGCAGAAAAGTGAGGTAGTAGAGCAGTTCTTGGTACCAGGACCATATAGACACAGGATGTTAGACATGGCACAAACTCATGTCTTAGGTGGTCATGTGTGGACCGACAAAACAGAGCAATGGATCCTCCACTGGGTCTACTGGCCAGCTGTCACCAAGAGATTTTGAATTATTGCAGGTCTTATCCCACCTGTCAGCTAACCACTTTAGTTGCTCACTTCCGTAGCCCCTTAGTGCTGTTACCCATCATTGAGGTCCCGTTTGACAGCATAGCAATGGATTTAGTAGAGCTCAAGTCTGCAAGAGAGCATTAACATATCCGAGTGGTCAAGGATTATTCTACACGGTACATTGATACAGTACTATTGAGAAATTCCTTTACTAAGAGTATAACCAGATAACTGGTCCAGATCTTTTCCCGAACCGAACTGCCAAAACGATGCTGACCAAGGAACGCCTTTCATTTCGAAGGTAATTAGAGAATTGTGCAAAGCCCTGTAGATCACATAACTCAGGACCTTGGTATGCCACCCACAGACAGATGGACTCATGGAAGGGTTGAATAAATGCTTAAAGGTTATCCTGAAGAAGGTTGTAGAAAAGGAAGACCAAGACTGAGACTGACTACTACCATACCGATATTTTTCCATCAGAAAAGTCCCATAGGCCTCTATGGGGTTTTCCCCATTTGAACTGTTGCATGGCTGACACTCCCGTGGCCTGCTGAATATAGCTAAAGAGACCAGGGAAGCAGATATTACACTCTACAAGAGCGTAATCGAACATGTGCCCCAAATGCGAGAAAGAATTGCTGAAGTGATGTCCATTGTGAGAGAGCACTTCCTCCTAGTGCAATGGGCCCAGGTGAGGATCGTAGTCACAGTAGAAAGCAAATTTCTGGCCAGGTGGCAAGGCCCCTACGAAATGGTTAAAAAGATGGGAAAAGTTAATTACAAAGTACACCAGCCAGGGAGAAGGAAGCCCTACTAGGTGTACCATGTGACTGATTAAATTATGGCAAGATAGGGAATCTGTGGAAGCTCAGTGTTTGGTGGCTAAGTCCGAAGAAGATGAGAAAGATGTCAAGGTAGCAGAGATGCTGTCACCTGCCCAAAAGCAGCAGTGCTGAGAATTGCTTCATTGAAATAAAGACTTGTTCTCAGAATAGCCAGGTTGTATACAGGTCATAGAACATGAAATCTTCATGGAACCTCATGTCCAAGTAAGTTTAAAGCCATATCAGATTCCCGATGCCTGCCGAGAGGTAATCTCGAACGAGGTGAAATGGATGTTGGACCTAGCGTGATTGAAGAGTCCAAGAGTGGTCAGTTCAGTCCCATTGTCTTGGCGCTGAAACTGGGTGAAGAATGGTGGTTCTGCAACGACTACCGGAAGCTGGTCAAGGACCTCACAAAAGAGTACTGGTTCCATTTTCCAAAGATGCCAAAGAAAAGACAGCCTTTTCAATGCCAGATGGGTGTTTCAAGTATGTCAGAATGCCATTTGGACTGCAAGGAGCTCCAGCCACCTTCCAGACAGCCATGGACTGAATCCTAGCTCCCCACAAGATATACACGGCTGCCTACCTGGATGACATTGTGATTTTCAGCCAGGATTTCAGAAGACATCTGGGTAAGGTCCAGGTGATATTTGATGCATTAAGGAAGGCAAGGTTTTTTATCAACCAGTAGAAATGTGCAGTCAGGATGAAAGAAGCCAAATACTTGGGCTAAATTGTGGGCAGGGGCGAGATCAAGCCACATGTGAATATGGTGGAAGCCAAGGTTTGATGCAACAAGTATTTGTTGGAGCCATAGCAAAAAAATATATATAGTATTCAACAGTAACTAGATTCAGCAAAGTGTGAAACTCTTGTGATGATATATTTGTCTTATCTCTCCAAACTCAGTCCAGTTTTCAATATTTTTTAACAAAACCAGCAGTGATCACTATTCAAAACACTTTATCAGTGAGGTAAGATGGCCCACCTTGGCATTACCCTCCTAGTTATGTTCATACATCCATCGTAACAGAAGGCAAGTTGTCATGTCCCACAGAAATACCTGCTTCTATGGCCCTGCAACCATTTACAGATGACCACTACACAATCGAGCATATATATCAACACTGACATTTACTGTCAATCTTGAAGAAAAGTACATTGATGTAACATGCGCCAAATTCGCGCGCACTTCTGATTGAATTTGGCACATCTTCAGACTGTCACGGCATGACCATCAGAAACTTATGCCAGCAATGAGCTGGAATAGTTTTCTTCTGCCATTATAATTTATAGGGAATCTTTTGGGTCATTATTTATCATGTGCCATCCTGAACCCTTTTTGGCAATGCTGGAGCAAAAAGATTTTGTGACTTTTCACACATATTCATTTAATCACACACAGTTCACCTGATTTTGGCAAGTTCTCATAAAGACATATCTGTTCTTCTGCCAGATTCTGCAGCTTGTCTAAGCTACTATCATGGAAAAGTTGGAGCCTCTTCTCCCAACTTCTCTCCTGCAAGAATAATGTCAGCAACAAGCACAAAGCCATCCCTTAGGCCTCTGCCACACTCACGTGAAAATCACGCACGTGCCGAGAGACACGTATTTCCCCTGCGTGTTGCGTGCAGGTAAGTACGTGTCTCTGGTACGTGCGGGACATGTGTGTTCTACGTGTGCTATCCGCGATAGCACACGTAGAACCGGTAATTTGCATACTCACGTGGTCCTGCCTGCTGTCCGCGCTGCTGTCCGTGGTGCTGATCCTCGGTCTGCAGCCCTCCCGTCTCCCCGCTGCTGCTGCTGCCAGGCAGTGAAGTGAATATTAAATGAGAATAATGAGCGGCGGTCGGCAGCAAGAGGCAGCAGCGGCAGAGACAGGAGGGCTGGAGAAGGTGAGTAAATGTTTTTTTTTTTTTTCACTGACACGTGTGTTTTCTCCGGCGCGTGTCACATGGGACCGCATCCACACTACACCCGTGTGGTACGGGTGCAGGCCGTGTGACACCCGTGCTGCCGGAGAAAACACTGACATGTCAGCGTTTTAGAAAAACGCACACACGTACAAACACACACGGACACACGTTCCGTGTGGTTTTACGTGTGTGTGCCTGCTACAATAGGGTAGCATTGCTTAACGTGTCTCTGTGCTGCCGGTACGTGCAAAAAATGACAAACACGTGCCGGCGGCACGGATGTGTGTCGCAGGCCTTAAACAGATTCTCCGGTAATAGAAAGAAATAGAATAAATATAGAAAAGATCATAAATTCCTAAATATCTTTATTTGAATATCACATCTGCTTGGTGTAAGGAGGTCATCACTACATTACAATAAAATAGCTGCAGCTATGTGCACAGGTTTTAGGCTGCTTTCACACATCAGCTTTTTGCAATCAGGCACAATCCGGCGCTTTGCAGAAAAAACGCATCCGTTTTTTTTGCCGTGTTTGTTCCTCATAGACTTGCATTAGCGCCGGATTGTGCCACATGGCCTTGGATTGCGTCAGTTTTTTACTGGATGTGGCATATTTAGCTGAAGCGGGGGCCCGATTGAACGTTGCGAAAAACCGCATCACGCCGGATCTGGTGCGATGCGGCACGATTTACAATGCAAGCCTATGGACGCCAGATGCGGCGTCCTGCGGCAAAAAACGCATCCGGCGGCTGGATGTGGTTTTTTGAACTGAGCATGCTCAGTATCAAACCGGATCCGTCAAAAAACGGACAGGCCGCATGGAAAAACATATGCAACGGATCCGTTTTTTTCGCCCATCCATTGCATGGTTTTTGAGCTGGATTGTGCCTGATGCAAAAAAACTGATGTGTGAAAGCAGCCTAAAGGCCGCTTTACATGCAACGACATCGCTAACGAGATGTCGTTGGAAACGAACGAACGACCGCTAACGATCAAAATTACTCACCATATCGTTGATTGTTGACACGTCGTTCTAATACGAAATGTCGTTGCTGTTGCAGGATGCAGGTTGTTCATCGTTCGTGCGGCAGCACACATCGCTATGTGTGACACCCCAGGAACGAGGAACAACACCTTACCTGCGTCCTCCAGCAACGAGGTGGGTGTATCTTTCCTTCGGCTGCTCTCTGCCCCTCCGCTTCTATTAGCCGCCAGCTGTGTGACGTCGCTGTGACGCTGCACGAACCGCCCCCCTTAGAAAGGAGACGGGTCGCCGGCCACAGCGACGTCGCAGGGAAGGTAAGTATGTGTGACGGGGCGTAACAATATTGTGCGCCACGGGCAGCGATTTGCCTGTGACGCACAAACGACGGGGGCGGGCGCTAGCGAGATCCCAGCGTGTAAAGTGGCCTTCAGAAGAATCTTTTTGAGTGGGTCCATTCAGAAAAACACCTGAAAAATCACTCAAAAACCCCTTGAATGATTCTTCCTATTAATTTCTCTTTTTGTTCACGTGTTCATTAATTTTTCTTTTGCTTCAGATTTTGAAAACCCCTGATTGGACAAAAGCAAGTGCATATGACTTCATGGAAGATTTTTCTTATGGAAAATGCTCTAAACTAGGCACCATCCAATCAAAAAGATCTAAATAATACTTCTGTAACAATAAATCTGTAAAAACACACGAAGAACCACCTCAGGAAATAGAAAATGTCACCAAAGAAGGATCATTTTCTCGAGCATTTTCCACTAGAAAAAAAACATTGTTTTTGAACCATTAAAAATGTTTTGTGGGCACAAATACTCACAGAAACCTGTCTTGGAAGAGGACCTACAATTTATGGGCCTACAGGAAAATGCAAATTAAGAATTATGAGTGCCGGATTCTTCTTTCTATATGAATATGGGGTTGGACCCTATCTATGCACCAATCATAACCCCAGGAGTGCTGTACACCCATATATTAAGAATTAAAATTGCCTAAGTCTGAAGAGCAGGAGTGCTCAATCAGAAGGCATCACCCTGTAATCTAAGAAAAAGACTGATCACATCATACCTTTCTAATGTGAACAGGTGCAAATTGAACATGAAACATAGTAACAAAAAGGACAGGTTCCTGTCCGCCAATAAATTGTAGTTTTTTCAACTCAAAGAGAGGCATTAGTTTCATAAGGACCCAACAAAAATAGATCACCTTGCCGCTGGCTGTTGGGCTCACATAAAACTGGACATTTTTGTGTGCTAAGTTTCTCAATTTTTACATGTTTTTCATAGCAGTAATGCATGTCTATATTCCCATATTCACTGCTACACATATTTTAGCACTACAGATACAGAGTGCAACTGTTTCTTATTTGTTACATAATATATTTGTTACATACAAAAAACAGTGTAAGGACGCCTCTCCTCTGGTCCTTCAGGAGGAACAAGAATCCCCTCAAAAGTCTTTTAAAGAACCAGGTCCAAGGTGGTGCTGTTAGTTGTGTGGCTAGGGTCTTTTAGTCTGTACAGGAACGAGTTGGGTGCGGCTGAGCGTTCCCCTTTTCTGTTACCCATGTGTGTCAGTGATTTAGGTTCATAACAGTTGTTGCTGTAAGAGTTCCTTAGTAAACAGCATTTTACGCAAAAAATGAACGTGACTGAAGGAAACAGATTTTTGGATTCAGCACAGCACTACTGATAATGATCATGTTATCCTGTAGTCAGCAAAACTGATGTAGAGCAGTGTAATCACTTTCGGTTGGAGTCATCTTTTTTTCTTCTATATGAATAATATCTCTGACTTTTCTCAGTCCATTATTGACCACATGTAAGCTCTTTCCCTTGGGGGAATTATGGATAATTAAAGATTAGGATATGTTTGGAGATTTGAAAAGGGAGATTACGGTAAATATTTTCCTGACTATTTTCCAGCATTGTATGGCATCACATAGCAGTAGTAAGGAGGATTTTATATTCTGGGGAAGTTTAGCCTGTTTCATATGGAGAAGGTCAAGCAAGTCCCAGGTTGCTGCAAGATGTCTCAAATAATTTTATCATTTTTTATCAACTTTATCTTGGTAA
The DNA here is from genome assembly GCF_048569485.1 of Anomaloglossus baeobatrachus. NCBI lineage: Eukaryota > Metazoa > Chordata > Amphibia > Anura > Aromobatidae > Anomaloglossus > Anomaloglossus baeobatrachus. The sequence goes on along the minus strand of NC_134355.1, from coordinate 77,918,262 downwards.
GAAGAGGCTGCTCACACTGTACTGCCATATTCATTCTGTGGGCGATGCTGGTCATAGTAGAGACGTTGGTACCAGAAGCTCTGGACTGCGCAAGCTCTGTCCAGTCATTTAGAATAAGGTGGCTGGGAACTGCGCTGTCTGATATGAGTGTGTGTGTGTGCTATCCAGCTGGAGTTATCACCGCTCTGCTCCAGCCAATTGAAAGCTGCCTGTTTTGTGCTCCTCTGGCTTAGTACTGTCTGTTTAGCTCCTTGTTTCATTGTCCTTTGTTTTGACCTCGGCTTGTGTTTCTGACTATTCCTTCGTACTCTGATTTTGTAGGGTAGCAGGGCAGATCAAAGTATTGTAGTGCGCCTGCGCGGGACTGGTGAGTGTGTATGACGTGTCATGCACACAGGCTTCAGAAGGAGGACGAAGATGGCCAACAGAGGAGGCGCTGACAGTGGAGAACGGAGACACCCATCTGACCCAAATCCACCGCAGCAACCGTTTAGGTAAGTATTATAAAGTCATTTTTACGCTCTACACAGCGGCCTGGGCTCTTATATACGGCATGCTAGAACGCTGTATATAAGAGCCCACTGGTGGTGACTGCAGCTTATTGGTGTTAAATCTGCTGACAGGTTCCCTTTAAATAAATAGACATGTGACTTTCTCTATCAAATATGATGCAGTGGGTTACCTGATCTAATTTTTTATGAAGTATATATTTTTATTATGTATATTTGTTTGCCCATTAGAATGGAGTAAAGTTTTCAGGAAGGTAAAAATGTTATTTTCGCACAGAAGAGTGGAGGTTCTCATGCGTTGCAAATTACAGGTGACCAGATTTGCTAAATGGTCTAAATATGTCAAGCATGTGCAAAAGATCAAGGGGTCAGGCAGCCGCACGCAGCCATGCATTATCACATTGTTTTTTTATTGTACTTGTTAAATTTAATGAAGTTCACTGTAGCAAGTCATAAACTGCAATAACTCTGCTAACCTCATACATACACTTTCTGGTTCTCAGATCAAAGGCACCCTTTATACAGGAGTAAAAGATGAGATTTTTCTTAATAGCTTCTAAATCTTAACCCTTTCAATGTACTAAATAATTGAAATTCTATTGCAACTCCCGCAGTGTAATAGGATTTTCTTTTAGTACGGTGATAAAGTTTATTACGGGCATTAGGTTTGAATCATCAAAGAACCATATAATACAAAGAAGCTGGAAAGTACAATAAAAGAGTGGAAGGGCTCCTCCGTGCACACGCTTTTTAGCATATTCCTGCTATTCCGAGGTTGTAGGAGAAAATACAATAGATATGTAAGAATCATACAATATAATGTGGCAATTGGAAAAATATTTTACTATTATATAATAAAAGATGTAATTTCACTTATTTTGTACTGGCCACTATGGTACCCTTATTGTTTACTCTGCCCAGCAAATCGCTTTCTCTGGGACTGTAGTATAGGATTTTATATGGGTTCTCTGGAACTCGAAAAAAATATGAAATATAATTATAGATAAATTCTTAATTAAATTAGATATCATTCTAAAGCGGGCTTTACACGCTATGATATATCTAACGAGATGTCGTCGGGGTCACGTTGTAAGTGACGCACATCCGGCCTCGTTAGTGATATCGTAGCGTGTGACAGCTATGAACGAGCAGAAATACTCACCTTCTCGTTCATCGTTGACACGTCGCTCACTTTCTAAAAATCGCACGTCCTGTTGTTCAATGTTCCCGAGGCAGCACACATCGCTCTGTGTGACACCCCGGGAATCATGAGCACAGCTTACCTGCGTCCCGCCGGCAATGCTGAAGGAAGGAGGTGGGCGGGATGTTTACGTCCCGCTCATCTCCGCCCCTCCGCTTCTATTGGCCGGCCGTTGTGTGACGTCGCTGTGACGTTGAACGTCCCTCCCCCTTCAGGAAGTGGCTGTTCGCCGCCCACAGCGAGGTCGTTTGGAAGGTAAGTACGTGTGACGGGGGGTTACAACTTTGTGCGACACGGGCAAGAAATTCCCTGTGCCGCACAAACGATGGGGGTGGGTGCGATCGCAAATGCGATCGCACGAGAAATTGTAAGGTGTAAAGCAGCCTTTATACATAAAACCGGTCAGTGTCTTGAAATTTCTGTCAACCCTGTCCATCTGCTCTAATACTGGACAAACTAGGAGTGCTGCGGTATGAAGAGGCTGCTTACACTGCTGTCCAGGGGTTCTATGGTAAGAAGAGTCAGCTAACACTGCTGACCACCATGTCTGTTTGATTTAATACTGGAGATACCAGAGGTGCTATGGGTAAGAAGAGGCTGCTCACACTGCTGTCCATTATCTCTGTCTGATTTAATATTGGAGATACCAGGGGTTCTATGGTAAGAAGAGGCAGATAACACTGCTGACCACTATGTCTGTTTGATTTAATACTGGAGATATCAGAGGTGCTATGGGGAAGAAGAGGCTGCTCACACTGCTGTCCATTATCTCTGTCTGATTTAATATTGGAGATACCAGGGGTTCTATGGTAAGAAGAGGCAGCTAACACTGCTGACCACCATGTCTGTTTGATTTAATACTAGAGATACCAGAGGTGCTATGGGTAAGAAGAGGCAGCCAACACTGCTGATCACCATGTCTGTCTGATTGAACTCCTTCACAACCTATAACGTACCGGTTTGTCATAGGCTTGTGTGTCCTTTTAATGCAGAGTCGCTTCCCCACACATGTTGGCTGATCTGATCAGCTGACATGTACAGCCAACAAGTGCGGATGGATCAAAGATCCACTCACGCTTGTTAACTAGTTAAATCCTTCTGTCAATCTCTGACAGTGATATTTAACGCACTTCGGTGGGGAGCGTACCATTCTCCACAACCATTAGCTGCCCCGTGACATTCCCTTTTTGTTGCTATTTTTATATTTAGTGTAGGGACCTACAAGCATGAGGTTCCCATAACGTGGGTTGTAGGCTTCCGTTTTAGGGCCATAATACCAACTAAAACCTCATATTTTTGCAGCCAGGCTCCTTTCTGTTAGGCCTTGCATATTAGAATTCCTGTCCCTGTATGGTGCACAGGTGGGGTATGGCTTGGCAGCCCGCCTGATCTAATAGTATGGGTGTCACCTAATAGGCTGCATGCTTGTGACTGTGCATCTGCATGTGTGAACAGCGCTCTATGCAAGCCATCAGTGTGCAGTTTTATCATCCAGCAATCGCCCCCTCCATCTTTTGGAAGTGTGTGTGTGGGATTTGCTCCTCCTGCACCTGTGATGCCTCCACCTAGTGGGGGTTTAGCTGTATCCTGCTAGAGTACTAGTTTTTGACCTGGGCGATCTACAACTGCAGCCCATCTTTGCTGTAAGTAATGCCCCGTGATATGATCAAGGGGGGGCAATGGGTTGTCATGACAGCAAGGATCAGCTGATGACCTCTATCACTGTCATGATGTAGTTCCTGTGAACGTCAGCTGTGCGCCAGCATTCTAGGAGATCAACATTTCTGCTGTTCAGAGTGGTGCTGAAACATTGCTCTAAATAGCAGAAGCGACCAGAGTGTATGAGCTTCAAGTTCTCTAAAAGGACTAGTAAAAACAAGAAACAGTGTAAAAAAAAAAGTTTTTAAATATTAGAAAAAATTAAAAGAAAACACAAAAGTTCAAATCACCCCCCTTCTGCCCCATTGAAAATAAAACAATAAAAAAAATACACATATTTCTTTTCACTATATTCAAAAAATACGCTGTCACACAGCCCCAGTTCCCAAAAAAATGAAAATGTTATGGGTCTTGAAAAATGGCACCAAAAGATCAATTATTTTTTTTGAAAAATTTCTAAATTTTCTTTCACTACTACAAACTCATGCTGACTTGAGAACTCATACTGCCATGTCAGCTTTACCCTATAGCAATTGTAATTTTTTTTCCCGTTCAATATGTGGTAAAATTAATGGTGTCATTCAAAAGTAAAACATCCTGCAAAAAAAAGCCCTCATGTGGCTATATTGATGGAAAAATAAAAACATTGGGGCTTTTGTAAGGAAAGTATTAAAAAACAACAACATGAAAACAGAAAATTGCCAAGTAGTGAATGGGTAATACTGAAGATATCAGGAGTGCAGAGGTAAGAAAAGGCTGCTCACATTGCTATCCATCCTCTTTTCCTGATCTAATAGGGAGATACCAGGAGTGCTGAGGTAAGAAAAAGCTACTCACATTGCTATCCATCCTGTTTTCCTGATGTAATAGGGCCATACCAGGAGTGCTGAGGTAAGAAAAGGCTGCTCACACTGCTATCCATCCTGTTTTCCTGATCAAATGGGGAGATCAGGTAAGAAGAGGCTGCTCACACTGCTATGCATCCTGTTTTCCTGATCTAATAGGGAGACACCAGGAGTGCTGAGGTAAGGAGAGGCTGCTCATACTGCTATCCATCCTGTTTTCATGATCAAATGGGGAGATCAGGTAAGAAGAGGCTGCTCACACTGCTATGCATCCTGTTTTCCTGATCTAATAGGGAGACACCAGGAGTGCTGAGGTAAGAAAAGGCTGCTCACACTGCTATCCATCCTGCTTTCTTGATCAAATGGGGAGATCAGGTAAGAAGAGGCTGCTCACACTACTATGCATCCTGTTTTCCTGATCTAATAGGGAGACACCAGGAGTGCTGAGGTAAGGAGAAGCTGCTCATACTGCTATCCATCCTGTATTCATGATCTAATATGGACCAGGAGTGCTGAGGTAAAAAGAGGCTGCTCACACTGCTATCCATCCTGTTTTCCTGATCCAATAGCTAGATGAGGTAAGAAGAGGCTGCTCACACTGCTATGCATCCTGTTTTCCTGATCTAGTAGGGAGATACCAGGAGTACTGAGGTAAGAAGAGGCTGCTCACACTGCTGTCCATGATGTCTTTTTGGATGCTGAGTGATGGCAGCTGTACAATATGTGGTTACATTAGCGGTGATTCTAACTGGACATGCTCACAGGCTTCTCTCATATTAACATTCTTGGTCAGATTTTAGTCAGTATAACAAGTCAGAAGTTATTACAGTGATTACCCCCTAGACAAAAAAAGAAAATCTGATTTGCTAATTAAAGGCATTTAGGAATCTATTTATAATGACATTTTCCTTTAACAACAGTTCACACTGTTACATTTCTGCCCATAACAGGCACTTATTAACCATTGTTACAGTTTGTTTTGCATAGACCATCAATATGACTGTACAAATCAACTTCCATGATACATTGGCAAGACTATTCATGGGGCAGGATGTGTTGCTGATGGCATGATCTTTAGGTGCACATAATTGTTTTGCTAATTCTTTGTCTAAAGGGCCATTTACACGCTGCGACATCGCTAACGATATATCGTCGGGGTCACGGTGTTTGTGACGCACATCCGGCGCCGTTAGCGACATCGCAGCATGTAACACCTATGTGCGACCTTAAACAATCGCAAAAGAGGCAAAAATCGTTGGTCTGTGATACGTCGTTCATTTACTAAAAATCGTTGTCTGGTCAGTAGCGAGGTTGTTTGTCGTTCCTGCAGCAGCACACATCGCTATGTGTGACACCGCAGGAACGAGGAACAACCTCCTACCTGCGGCCGCCCGCAATGAGGCCGCCCGCTTCTATTGGACGGCTGCCGTGTGACGTCGCTGTGACGCCGCACAAACCGCCCCCTTAGAAAGGAGGCGGTTCGCCGGCCACAGCAACGTCGCAGGGAAGGTAAGTCTGTGTGACGGGTGTAAGCGATGTTGTGCGCCACGGGCAGCGATTTGCCCGTGACGCACAACAGACGGGGGCGGGTACGCTCGCTAGCGAGATCGCAGCGTGTAAAGCACCCTTTAGTCTTCTTTTGTCTCTTTACCTCTGTTGTCACTGCCATGTTATATGATATTCAGTATATCTATAATGTTTGTCACTGCTAATAGCTCGCCGGTCTTGATGAGGGGGCACGGTAAAGTTCACAAGAGCGTATAACACGGACGAAGGCTATCCAATATTTTATCAGATAGCCCTTGGACCAATAATATACTGCGGAGCAGTGCTGACCGGCATGAGAAAGAAAATACTGCATGCTCCAATTGGCAGTGATACCGGACGGCGCGCACCCATTCAAGTCTATGAACCGACACAGAGGACAAGGGTGCTCCTGAATAATGAAGATTGCACAACCTCTTTAAATCTCATTTTAGTCATACTGTGCAGGAGGGAAGGTTAAAGGGGCTGATCCCTTCAGCTTATACGCTTTTGGTCATAGATTTGAACAGCTATAACCTAAGTGAGTACGTGGAGAAAAGTGTTCAAATTTCCTTGCAGCTCCCCCACAGATGAAATGAAGAATTACACTGAAAATAATGGTGTGCCATGTAACAGGCCAGAGTATACCCACTACCAGCAGAAACATGTCGGATTTCTCTTAATGTGTCCCATCTCACTGTTTTCATGATCGATGGATCTTTTTTAATAGAACTTCAATAAATATGTTTCACCTTCTTTGAAGTGCTGGAGATCATACTCTATTTTGCTAGAGTATACCCACAGTCCAGATTATACCTAGGATTAAAGAGGTTGTCCACTACTTTAACACTGATGGCCTATCCTTAGGATAGGTTATCAATGTCTGATCGGCAGGGCTCCGACACCAAGCACCCCTGCCGATCAGCTGTTCTTGGTCCCGGCGGAGGCAGCTGGAAATGCTCACTTCTGGAGCTGCTCCATGCTCTGAGAGTGGCCACGGCCGGGTACTGCACACCCGCCTCATATTCAGATCAATAGGAGGTGGATGTGCAGTACCCGCTATCAGACGATGGAACAGCTCCAAAACTGAGCATTTCTGGCTGCTTGCTGCCAGGACCAAGAACAGCTCATTGGCGGGGGTGCCGGGTGTCAGACTCCAGTTGATCAGACATTGATGACCTGTCCTAAGGATAGGCCCTCAATGTAAAAGTAGTGAACAACCTCTTTAAAGTGACCTAGGCTAGATTATACTCCAGGGTATAAATTGACCTAGGCCAAAATATACCCCTTAAGGCCACTTTACACGCTAGCGTGGGTGCCCACCCCCATCGGTTGTGCGACACGGGTAAATCGCTGCCCGTGGCGCAGAACATCGCCCGGACCCGTCACACTACTTACCTGCTCTGCGATGTCACTAAGCGGCCGCCAAATCAAAGCGGAGGGGCGGAGATGAGCAGGACGTAACATCCCGCCCACCTCCTTCCTTCCTCATTGCGGCCGGTAGCAGATAAGGTGAGGTTCCTCGTTCCTGCGGTGTCACACGTAGCGATGTGTGCTGCCACAGGAACGACAAACTAGATCGTACACGCTGCAGCAACGATATTCGAGAATGGACCCCCATGTCACCGATGAGCGATTTTGAACGTTTTTGCGACGATTCAAAATCGCTCATAGGTGTCACACGCAACGACATCGCTAATACAGCCGGATGTGCGTCACCAATTCCGTGACCCCAACGACATCGCATTAGCGATGTCGTAGCATGTAAAGTGGCCTTCAGCCCATATTATACCCCCATCAGTAGCATTGAGTGATATACACAAGAATTACTTAATTTTGATAAAGAATCCCTCCGTCTGCTCGATATGGCTTAGCTATTTGCCTGAACTGGTACTTGGCATTTACACATTTCAATGGAGGTATATCGTAGATCCACTGGGGGTATTTTTGTTGTATTACAGTGAAGAGTCTCAAAAGCTGGTCATACAGTTCGTCTTCCACAGTTGTCAAAACTGAAAAACGTTTGGTGTCATAGAGAGCAAAGAGAAACATACATAACAAGTTATAATACACTACATATAACTATGCACTGATGGGACAGCGTCATCTACTGTCAGTTCAATGTAAGCACTTTACTATTTTACACCCCCGGATATAGAGTTTATTTCCCGGGTTACTGTAACCTGGGCCAGACTATACCCAGATTTCAGATTTTGGCCTGGAGGGGTATAGTTTGGCCTAGGCTATTTTACACCATGGGGTATAGTTTGGCTAAGACAGTTAGTCCCCAGGGTACACTCTGGCCTGGACAAAACTATAGCCGGGCTTAATTTAGGATGGGGCTAATTTGGCCTGCTACACTGGGTCCTTCATTGCCGTTCACCACAACATTACTATTTCCAATGTGAATTGAACTTTCTTACAAGTACGAGTTAGTAATCGCCTGGATTCTAAGATAGGACATCATTCTTTACCTGTACTGTATGATGAAGAAGAGGCTCTGAGGATCCAATGTTGGAAAACTCTTCTTTATACCAATCTGTATCTGTTACAGTCTAAAAAAAAAATATTAAAAAGGTGAATAATAAAATTTTACCACGTATTCTGCTATTGGTAACAAAACACAGGAGATATTGTTACACCTTAGTAGTAATTAATCCAAATACATAACACACAGCCCTGGCCAGGAGGACATATTGTAAATGACCTTTAGTTTGGAAGGATTAGTGGAGCTCAACAGAAATGACGGAGTTTCTCTTGGAGCATAAGGAAACATTAAAGTAATACGTGGAAGAGAAAATATGTTCTGAAAATACTTTTGTCTTCAGGTAAGCATTCTTAGAGGAAAGTCTATGATAGCATTCCCTAACTTCATTTTTATGTGTAAAATTGTGAATTGAAAGCCTAAAGGATTCGTCTATATCAACAAAGTTCATTTTAAAGTTCATTTTAATCAATAAATCCTGGAAGAATGATAATTTCCCCAATCGGATGTGATTAAAAACAATGTTCCTGTGCTGAGATAATCTTATATATGTGTTCCTGCTATGTACTGTGTAATGGCCGTGTCTGACCGTACAGGGACGTGGTCTGATCATACCCCAGCTCCTGGGCAGGGGAGGAAGGAAAAAAAGTATACAGACAATACAGAATAGGATCATCGCTCATTCTTTTTGTGAGGTAAAACATTTCCCTGCCTGTTTTTAGAAAATGTTTTACCTCAAAGAAAGAATAATTTGTGTTCTGTAATGTCTTGAGGTAAAATATTTTTTAAAAACAGGCAGGGAAATGTTTTACCTCACAAAAGCAGGTGTCAGGGTAAAGATGGACTAGGAATACGGATTTTTTTCATACCTGATAATTTGCTTCAGCTGGAGATAAGCCGCGAGTCTGGCTAGAGGCAACAATAAACATTAAAGTCGGCCAAACCCATTGATATCGGAGAGATCAGGTGCCAGTTGAATGTGTATGGGAGACCTACCGACTGATAGATGATATCAGGGCAGAATAAGATCCACCACGTCATATTCATATCATCTGATCCTTTTGTTCTCTGGGAGATAAGCACCACTAGAGGAGTCTGGCCGAGCGCTCTTGTGTATGGAGGAGCAAGGAGCGATAGCTGACAGTTATGAGTGTAACCCCCACCTCACCCCATTGTAGAATGTAAGCTCTTACGGGCAGGGTTGTCATTTTTGCTTTAATTATTGTATCTTCTATAACTGTTACTTATGTTTGCTTGTATAGGACCCTCTGAATTGTAAAGTGCTTTGGAATATGTTGGCACTATAGAAGTAAAGATTATTATTATTTAGATTTATTTCCCTTTGTCAAAACATAAATGTCCTTTTGAACAATATTAAGAAGGACACGTAATCTTTCTCCCCATTTGTCCCTTCTTTCCCTCCAGGCCGAAGCTCTCCCAACCGAGATAAGATACATTGCTTTACATATCTTTGCAGTTACAAAAAACCTTATTTGCTACAAATAGAAATCAGCAGAAATTCCTTCAAACACTAACATTATAGAAATTGTATCTACTCATTATTTATTTGAAGTCGTCTTTGTCGTAAAGAATAATATTAACCCCTTCACCCCCCGGCCACTAAAACGCCCTAATGACCGAGCCATTTTTTGCAATTCTGACCAGTGTCACTTTGACAGGTTAGAACTCTGGAACGCTTCAACGGATCCTGGCGATTCTGAGATTGTTTTTTCGTGACATATTGTACTTCATGTCAGTGGTAAATTTAGGCCGATATTTATTTATTTGTGAAAATTTAGAAAATTTTGCGAAAATTTTGCAATTTTCAAACTTTGAAAATTTATGCCCATAAATCTGAGAGATATGTCACACAAAATAGTTACTAAATAAACTTTCCCACATGGCTACTTTACATCAGCGTAATTTTCAAAACAAATTTTTTTTCGTTAGGAAGTTAGAAGGGGTCAAAGTTCATCAGCAATTTATCATTTTTCCAACAAAATTTACAAAATAATTTTTTTTAGGGACCACATCACATTTGAAGTGACTTTGAGGGGCCGAGGTGACAGAAAATACCCAAAAGTGACCCCATTCTAAAAACTGCACCCCTCACACTGCTCAAAACCACATCCAAGACGTTTATTAACCCTTTAGGTGCTTCACAGTAACCAAAGCAATGTGGAAGGAAAAAAATGAAAATTTTACTTTTTAACACAAAAATGTTACTTTAGCCATAGAATTTTCATTTTCACAAGGGAGAAAAGAGAAAGTGCACCCTACAATTTATTGTGCATTTTCTCCTGAGTACGCTGATACCCCATATGTGGTAAAAATCAATTGTTTGGGCGCACGACAGAGCTCGGAAGGGAAGCAGCGCCATTTGAATTTTTGAACGCAAAATTAGCTGGACTCATTAGCGGATGCCATGTCGGGTTTGAAGACCCCCTGAGGTGCCTAAACAATGGAGCTACCCCACAAGTGACCCCATTTTGGAAACTAGAGCCCTCAAATAATTTTTCTAGATGTTTGGTGAGCACTTTGAACCCCTGAGGGCTTCAGAGGAAGTTTATAACGTTGAGCCATGAAAAGAAAAAAAAAATTTTCACCACAAAACTGTTGCTTCAACTAGGTAGCTTTTTTCACAAGGGTATCAGGAAAAAATGCACCATGAAATTTATAGTGCATTTTTTTCTCAGAACGACGATACCTCATATGTGGTGGAAAGTAATTGTTTGGGCGCATGGCGGGGCTCAGAAGAGAAGGAGCACCATTTGACAGCAAAATTGGTTGGAATCATTAGCGGACGCCATGTCACGTTTGGAGACCCCCTATGGTGCCTAAACAGTGGAGCTCCCCCACAAGTGACCCCATTTTGGAAATTAGACCCCTCAAGGAATTTATCTAGATGTTTAGTGAGCCCCAAGGGGCTCCACAGAAGTTGATAATGTTGAGCCATGAATACATTTTTTTTTTTCACCACAAACCTGTTACTTGAACCAGGTAGCTTTTTTTTGACAAGGGTATCAGAAAAAAATGCACCATAAAACGTATTGTGCAATTTCTCCTGAGTACGCAGATACCTCACATGGGGTGGAAAGTAATTGTTTGGGGCATGGCTTGGCTCAGAAGAGAAGGAGCACCATTTGACAGCAAAATTGTTTGGAATCATTAGCGGACGCCATGTCACGTTTGGAGACCCCCTATGGTGCCTAAACAGTGGAGCTCCCCCACAAATAACCCCATTTTCGAACTAGACCCCTCAAGGAATTTATCTAGATGTTTGGTGAGCCCCTTGTACTTCCAGGGGCTCCACAGAAGTTGATAACGTTGAACCGTGAAAATTATTATTTTTTTTACCACAAAATTTTTGCATCAATCAGGTAGCTTTTTTTTTTACAACGGTATCAGGAAAAAATGCACCATAAAACATATTGTGCAATTTTTCCTGAGTACGCAGATACCTCATATGTGGTTGAAATCAATTGTTTGGGCGCATGGCGGGGCTCAGAAGAGAAGGAACGCCATTTGACTTTTCAAACGCACAGACGCGGTGCACTGATCGGCGGCTGCAGGACACACGGTCGGATGAAATACAAAAAGCGTCGGGGATACGGAAAAAAAAAACAGTCACGCCAAAAATTGATCATGGATGCAGATACGTTATGTGCATCCCTGATCAGCGCTTGGCGGGATGCACGGACGGATGCGATACAAAAAGCGTCGGGGATACGGAAAAAAAGTCACGCCAAAAATTGAGCAGGGATGCAGATACGTTATGTGCATCCCTGATCAGCGCTCGGCGGGACACACGGACTGATGCGATACAAAAAGCGTCGGGGATACGAGAAAAAAAAAAGTCACGCCAAAAATTGAGCAGGGATGCAGATACGTTATGTGCATCCCTGATCAGCGCTCGGCGGGACGCACGGACTGATGCGATACAAAAAGCGTCGGGGATACGGAAAAACAAGTACCGCCGAAAACGGACCACGGATGCAGATACGTTATCTGCATCCCTGATTAGCGCTCGGCGGGACGCACGGACGGATGAGGTATAGAAATGGACAGGGGATACAGAAAGAAAAAAAAAAAAAAGTTATACTCAGTACCTAGAGGATTAGCAGGAGGATCACTGACCAGAAGAACTGCAGGAGGAACAGAAGGCCAGCGAGATGGACAGCTTTACAGGAGCAGCAGGCAGGACATTGGACAGCTCTGCAGAATACCCAGGAAGGACCCAGCTATGGAGGCAGATGTGATCGGGCCAGTGAAGACCTCGGACAACCCGGTGAAGGCAGGTAAGATGACGTCGGGGGGAGAGCAGAGGGGGGGTGAGAGGGAGAGCAGAGGGGGATACCGGAGAAGCAAAGAAGGAAGGAAGCAGAATAGAGATCACAGAGGAGGCAGGCAGATCGCGGGGGGAGCAGATCGAGATGTCGGGGGGAAGATCGGGGCATGGGGGGGGCAGATCACAGGGGGGCACGGGCAGGGGCCATCACGGGAGTGCACAGGGGCCATAACGGGAGCGTGCACGGGCTGCAAGGTGAGCACAGTACTCACGTGGAGCAGGAGCAGTCACATCAGCGGCGGCGGTGGCAGCAGCAGCGGCGGCGGCGGCAGCAGCAGCAGCGGTGGCGTGGTATCACAAGTACCAGCCAGTCCACGCTGCAGACATGTTGGGGGAGGCTCCCCAGACCAGCACAGGGCTGGGGAGGGCGGCCACCTGCAGATCAGACCGCCCCACTGCACGCTGATTGGAGCGATTGCACGTCATAGCACGATCGCTCCAATCAGTGCTGCAGGGGCTGGGGGTGGCATGTTTGAGGTCCACCTATGATCTGCTGCAGCTGCTACGGCATCTCATAGCCGGATCTCACAGTATCGCACTAATTCAGGCATTATTTTTGCCAAAATTAGTGCGAACGATGTGGTTGGCGGTTCAGATTTGAACAGCCAATCACATCGATCGTCGATGGGGGGGGTGATGCCACCTCCCCTGGGGTCAAGCAAAGGTCCCCTGCTGTAAGAAACAGCAGGGGACATCGTTTGAAAGCCGTTGCTATGGCCACGGCAAACAAATGAAGTTTAAGCAGTAAAGTTACGTCCCTGGTCGTTACTCACGTTAAAATAGGACGTAATTTCACTGCCCGCGGTCGTGAAGGGGTTAAAAAAATACCATGCTAGGTGGGCTTCTTGGAACTCAATTTTCCCATTGAATTAGTATATTCCATGTTAGTAATACACCTTAGTTGTTTTCTTTTTAGTTATATTATAATAATATATTATATATATGTATATCTATATATATAATTGCCTTATTCTGTCTGTCTGTCTGTCTGTCTGTCTGTCTGTCTGTCATGCTCCAAAATTGTGTCCTTACGGTGACACAAAGCTGATTGGCCGCTGGGCTTGCCATGGCCCCGCCCCCCCCACACGGATTGGCCTCTCGCCCCGACTCTCTGCAGGCCCCGCCCCCCTCACGCAATGCACGCTCGCTCTGGCCCAACTGACACGGAGCTCCGACTCCCAGGTGAGTACACACACACACATCAGATCACACTCACTCTCACACACACCTCACACATCACATCCACACAATCACAACATCCTGGAATATCGCTTGTTTCTACACCGGCTCCGTCACGATCCCAGCAGCGCCAGACATAACCTTGCGATGCTGGGATCTTGACGGAGCCCGTGAACGCTGGTAACCATTATACACATCGGGTAACTAAGGTCCACATGTGCAGGGAGCCGGCATTATACTCCTCTCCCCCCAGGACTACTCCTCCTATTACAGTCCTCCTATTATACTCCTCTCTGAGTATAATAGGAGAACTATTATAGCATGGGGGATGTAGCACGATGGGGGGGTGCACAGCATGGGGGATGTAGCACGATGGGGTGCGCAGCATGGGGGATGTAGCACGATGGGGAGTGCGCAGCATGGGGGATGTAGCACGATGGGGAGTGCGCAGCATGGGGGATGTAGCACGATGGGGAGTGCGCAGCATGGGGGATGTAGCACGATGGGGAGTGTGCAGCATGGGGGATGTAGCACGATGGGGAGTGCGCAGCATGGGGGATGTAGCACGATGGGGAGTGCGCAGCATGGGGGATGTAGCACGATGGGGAGTGCGCAGCATGGGGGATGTAGCACGATAGGGAGTGCGCAGCATGGGGGATGTAGCACGATGGGGAGGTGCGCAGCATGGGGGATGTAGCACGATGGGGAGTGCGCAGCATGGGGGATGTAACACGATGGGGAGTGCGCAGCATGGCGGATGGAGCACGATGGCGGGTGCGCAGCATGGGGGATGTAGCACGATGGGGAGTGCGCAGCATGGGGGATGTAGCACGATGGGGGATGTAGCACGATGGGGGATGTAGCACAATGGGGGGTGCGCAGCATGGGGGATGTAGCACGATGGGGAGTGCGCAGCATGGGGGATGTAGCACGATGGGGAGTGCGCAGCATGGGGGATGTAGCACGATGGGGAGTGCGCAGCATGGGGGATGTAGCACGATGGGGAGTGCGCAGCATGGCGGATGTAGCACGATGGGGAGTGCGCAGCATGGCGGATGGAGCACGATGGCGGGTGCGCAGCATGGGGGATGTAGCACGAAGGGGAGTGCGCAGCATGGGGGATGTAGCACAATGAGGGATGTAGCACGATGGGGGGTGCACAGCATGGGGGATGTAGCACGATGGGGAGTGCGCAGCATGGGGGATGTAGCACGATGGGGAGTGCGCAGCATGGGGGATGTAGCACGATGGGGGGTGCGCAGCATGGGGGATGGAGCATGATGGGGAGTGCGCAGCATGGAGGATGGAGCACGATGGGGAGTGCGCAGCATGGGGGATGGAGCACGATGGGGAGTGCGCAGCATGGGGGATGGAGCACGATGGGGGGTGTGCAGTATGGGGGATGGAGCACGATGGGGAATGCGCAGCATAGGGGATGGGGCATGATGGGGGGTGTGCAGCATGGGGGATGGAGCACGATGGGAGGTGCACACCTCCCCCCAACACACACACACACACACACACACACACACACACAGGGAACCACAAACACCGCCATACACAGACACCCACACACACAGACAACACTGCACACACAACACCCAACACACAAACACCGCGGCATACATAAATATACGCACATACAGCACAACACACACATTGCACAAAACATACCTCCCCCCAAAACACACCACACCCACACAAACCGCGCAACACACACACAACGCGACAGACACACAGCGCTCCACAAACAACGCAACACACATACAACACCGCTCTCACCCCCCGCCACACCCAGACAACACCCAGAACATGTGCAGCCCCTACACAAACACTTGGTAACTACACACCACAACATCTATATATATATATATATATATATCTATAACAAAAATCATACATGAACTACACAATACGTAAATTCTAGAATACCCGATGCGTAGAATCGGGCCACCTTCTAGTATATACATATATATATCTATATATATAATTGCCTTATTCTGTCTGTCTGTCTGTCTGTCTTGCTCCAAAATTGTGTCCTTACGGTGACACAAAGCTGATTGGCCGCTGGGCTCGCCATGGCCCCACCCCCCCGCACGGATTGGCCGCTCGCCCAGGCAACTCGCCCACGCCCCACCCCCCTCACGCAATGCACGCTCGCTCTGGCCCCGCACGCATTCCCCGAACCGACCGACACACGGAGCCACGACTCCCAGGTGAGTACTGTACCCCCGGGAGCCCACATCAGCGTACGCCGCCAACCCAGCCGACACATACCCTCGCATTGCTGGGGTTGCCGCCGTATGCTGGTGTGGGCTCCCGTGCGAGCGGGGGACGGGATACGCTGGTAACCATGGTAGCATAGTTACCAGCGCATCAAGCTCCTGCAGCGGCGGAACATGCACGCACACACACACACACACACACATCAGATCACACTCACTCTCACACACACCTCACACATCACATCGCATCCACACACTCACAAAATCCTGGGATATCGCTTGCTTCTCGGCGGCGATACTGTGGTGTGACCTTCCAGGACCTGCCGGAGGATCACATGGCCAGGAGCATGTGGTATCTCCGGATGTTGTGAGCGCGTATGTGCAATATCGTCAATGTGTGTGTGAGTGAGTGTATGCGATCGGGTGTGTGTGAGTGTATGCGATCGGGTGTGTGTGAGTGTATGCGATCGGGTGTGTGTGAGTGTGTGTGTGAGTGTGTGTGTGCGAGATCGGATCTGTGTCGGCAGAGGAGCACGGCGTGCTGGAGGAGGCTGTGAGGAGAGAGGCTGATCCTGGGGAAGGCTGGGAGGGGGAGGCTGAGAGAAGAGAGGCTGATGCTGGGGGAGGCTGAGGCTGGGGTAGGCTGGGAGGAGAGAGCCTGATGCTAGGGACAGAAAAGGCTGATGCTGGGAGGAGAGAGGCTGATGCTGGGAGGAGAGAGGCTGATGCTGGGAGGAGAGAGGCTGATGCTGGGAGGAGAGAGGCTGATGCTGCGGGCAGAGAGGCTGATGCTGCGGGCAGAGAGGCTGATGCTGCGGGCAGAGAGGCTGATGCTGGTGCAGCATGGGGGATGGAGCACGATGGGGAGTGCGCAGCATGGGGGATGGAGCACGTTTGGGAGTGCGCAGCATGGCGGATGGAGCACGTTTGGGAGTGTGCAGCATGGCGGATGGACCACGTTTGGGAGTGCGCAGCATGGGGGATGGAGCACGTTTGGGAGTGCGCAGCATGGCGGATGGACCACGTTTGGGAGTGCGCAGCATGGCGGATGGAGCACGTTTGGGAGTGCGCAGCATGGCGGATGGAGCACGTTTGGGAGTGCGCAGCATGGCGGATGGCGCACGTTTGGGAGTGCACAGCATGGGGGATGGACCACGTTTGGGAGTGCGCAGCATAGCGGATGGACCACGTTTGGGAGTGCGCAGCATGGCGGATGGACCACGTTTGGGAGTGCGCAGCATGGCGGATGGAGCACGTTTGGGAGTGCGCAGCATGGCGGATGGAGCACGTTTGGGAGTGCGCAGCATGGCGGATGGAGCACGTTTGGGAGTGCGCAGCATGGCGGATGGAGCACGATGGGGAGTGCGCAGCATGGCGGATGGAGCACGTTTGGGAGTGCGCAGCATGGCGGATGGAGCACGTTTGGGAGTGCGCAGCATGGCGGATGGAGCACGTTTGGGAGTGCGCAGTATGGCGGATGGAGCACGTTGGGGAGTGCGCAGCATGGCGGATGGAGCACGTTTGGGAGTGCGCAGCATGGCGGATGGACCACGTTTGGGAGTGCGCAGCATGGCGGATGGAGCACGTTTGGGAGTGCGCAGCATGGCGGATGGAGCACGTTTGGGAGTGCGCAGCATGGCGGATGGAGCACGTTTGGGAGTGCGCAGCATGGCGGATGGAGCACGTTTGGGAGTGCGCAGCATGGCGGATGGAGCACGTTTGGGAGTGCGCAGCATGGCGGATGGAGCACGATGGGGGGTGCGCAGCATGGCGGATGGAGCACGATGGGGGGTGCGCAGCATGGCGGATGGAGCACGTTTGGGAGTGCGCAGCATGGCGGATGGAGCACGTTTGGGAGTGCGCAGCATGGCGGATGGAGCACGATGGGGAGTGCGCAGCATGGCGGATGGAGCACGTTTGGGAGTGCGCAGCATGGCGGATGGAGCACGTTTGGGAGTGCGCAGCATGGCGGATGGAGCACGTTTGGGAGTGCGCAGCATGGCGGATGGAGCACGATGGGGAGTGCGCAGCATGGCGGATGGAGCACGTTTGGGAGTGCGCAGGATGGGGGATGCAGCACGATGGGGAGGGCGCAGTATGGCGGATGGAGCACGTTTGGCAGTGCGCAGCATGGCGGATGGACCACGTTTGGGAGTGCGCAGCATGGCGGATGGAGCACGTTTGGGAGTGCGCAGCATGGCGGATGGAGCACGATGGGGAGTGTGCAGCATGGGGGATGGAGCACGATGGGGGTGCGCAGCATAGGGGATGTAGCACGATGGGAGGTGCACACCTCCCCCCAACACACACACACACACACACACACACGCACACTGCACAACACACACACACACTGGGAACCACAAACACCGCCCTACACAGACACCCACACACACAGACAACGCTGCACACACACAACACCCAACACACAAACACCGCGGCATACACAAATATACGCACATACCGCACAACACACACATTGCACAAAACATACTTCCCCCCAAAACACACCACACACACACAAACCGCGCAACACACACACAACGCTACAGACACACAGCGCTCCACAAACAACGCAACACACGCAACACACATACAACACCGCTCTAACCCCCCGCCACACCCAGACAACACCCAGAACATGTACAGCGCCCTACACAAACACTTGGTAAGTACACACAACAACATCTATATATATATAACAAAAATCATACATGAACTACACAATACGTAAATTCTAGAATACCCGATGCGTAGAATCGGGCCACCTTCTAGTATATATACAGTTAGGTCCAGAAATATTTGGACAGTGACACAAGTTTTGTTATTTTAGCTGTTTACAAAAACATGTTCAGAAATACAATTATATATATAATATAGGCTGAAAGTGCACACTCCCAGCTGCAATATGAGAGTTTTCACATCCAAATCGGAGAAAGGGTTTAGGAATCATAGCTCTGTAATGCATAGCCTCCTCTTTTTCAAGGGACCAAAAGTAATTGGACAAGGGACTCTAAGGGCTGCAATTAACTCTGAAGGCGTCTCCCTCGTTAACCTGTAATCAATGAAGTAGTTAAAAGGTCTGGGGTTGATTACAGGTGTGTGGTTTTGCATTTGGAAGCTGTTGCTGTGACCAGACAACATGCGGTCTAAGGAACTCTCAATTGAGGTGAAGCAAAACATCCTGAGGCTGAAAAAAAAGAAAAAATCCATCAGAGAGATAGCAGACATGCTTGGAGTAGCAAAATCAACAGTCGGGTACATTCTGAGAAAAAAGGAATTGACTGGTGAGCTTGGGAACTCAAAAAGGCCTGGGCGTCCACGGATGACAACAGTGGTGGATGATCGCCGCATACTTTCTTTGGTGAAGAAGAACCCGTTCACAACATCAACTGAAGTCCAGAACACTCTCAGTGAAGTAGGTGTATCTGTCTCTAAGTCAACAGTAAAGAGAAGACTCCATGAAAGTAAATACAAAGGGTTCACATCTAGATGCAAACCATTCATCAATTCCAAAAATAGACAGGCCAGAGTTAAATTTGCTGAAAAACACCTCATGAAGCCAGCTCAGTTCTGGAAAAGTATTCTATGGACAGATGAGACAAAGATCAACCTGTACCAGAATGATGGGAAGAAAAAAGTTTGGAGAAGAAAGGGAACGGCACATGATCCAAGGCACACCACATCCTCTGTAAAACATGGTGGAGGCAACGTGATGGCATGGGCATGCATGGCTTTCAATGGCACTGGGTCACTTGTGTTTATTGATGACATAACAGCAGACAAGAGTAGCCGGATGAATTCTGAAGTGTACCGGGATATACTTTCAGCCCAGATTCAGCCAAATGCCGCAAAGTTGATCGGATGGCGCTTCATAGTACAGATGGACAATGACCCCAAGCATACAGCCAAAGCTACCCAGGAGTTCATGAGTGCAAAAAAGTGGAACATTCTGCAATGGCCAAGTCAATCACCAGATCTTAACCCAATTGAGCATGCATTTCACTTGCTCAAATCCAGACTTAAGACGGAAAGACCCACAAACAAGCAAGACCTGAAGGCTGCGGCTGTAAAGGCCTGGCAAAGCATTAAGAAGGAGGAAACCCAGCGTTTGGTGATGTCCATGGGTTCCAGACTTAAGGCAGTGATTGCCTCCAAAGGATTCGCAACAAAATATTGAAAATAAAAATATTTTGTTTGGGTTTGGTTTATTTGTCCAATTACTTTTGACCTCCTAAAATGTGGAGTGTTTGTAAAGAAATGTGACAATTCCTACAATTTCTATCAGATATTTTTGTTCAAACCTTCAAATTAAACGTTACAATCTGCACTTGAATTCTGTTGTAGAGGTTTCATTTCAAATCCAATGTGGTGGCATGCAGAGCCCAACTCGCGAAAATTGTGTCACTGTCCAAATATTTCTGGACCTAACTGTATATATATATATATATATATATATATATATATAAAATATTATAATATTATATATATATTATAATTATCAACCACCATACATGTATTTCAAATCTTTTGATTTTAGTGACTTTTCGGACTCAAATGATCTTCTTTTATTCTCTCCAACTTCCCCCCTTCTTCCTTCCCCCATCTCCCCTTCTTTTCCTTATCTTTTCTCCATTGTTGTCTTGACCTTCCCTTTCTCCATTTAGGTAGCTCATGAAATGGGAGTTGTTATATTTAGACCCTTAAAAAAGGTAATAATATTGTTTTTTTTTCCCTTTTGATTTTCGCATGTTCCCAGACCCCCCCTTTCCAGTTATTGTTTAAAATCCTTCAGCAAAAATTCTTAAAAACAATAACATAAATGATTGATTATATTGAGCTCGACATCACACGGTTGCTCAGTGGTTAGCACTGCAGTCTTGCAACGTTGGGGTTCTGAGTTTAAATCCCACCAAGGACGACATCTGCAAGGAGTTTGTATGTTCTCCCCGTGTTTGTGTCGGTCTCCTCTGGGTTCTACGATTTCTTCCCACACTCCAAAGACATACTGAAAGGGAAATTAGATTGTGAGCCCCAATGGGGACAGTGTTGTTGATGTATGTAAAGTGCTGTGGAATTGTAGCGCCCCACAGGGCAGGTGGTTAACCTACTCGTTGCTGGGCCGTTTAAGGTCGGGTCAGGTGTTGTCACGGGGTGGCCTTCCCGGTTCCGTTGCCCCGAGGCGTACAGTAAATGGTGGGGGAAGAGGGGTATTTGGGAAAGTTTGTCATGACGCCACTTGTCGTATGTGGCCAGGGAGTAGATGCCGCTGCCGGGTTCCTCGCCGGGGCAGGTGTTATGGCAGCCATGATGGTGTCGCTCCCCACAGGCAGGGCGGGCCCCGGATGGATGATGAGGGTTTTAATGAGCGGCGGCGCCGGTAAGGATAAGCCAACATAGTCTCTGTGGGTTCAGAATGTAGTTTACTCACAACTTCAGCTCCCAGCCCAGTCACACTGGTCACTGCCATGATGGGCTCAGGTCGATCCCGAATCCACGGGAGGTCAGAACCGGTCCGGTAGTCTGTGGGCCCTTCCTCACTGCGCTTTTAGTGCGGGTCCCTGTGGCTTATAGCACTTAGAGTCCCTTCCGTAATAGGTAGAGTACTGTTCCCTATGCCAGTAGCGAGGATCCCCTTGAGTCTGACTGTGATCTGGGCCCCGGGAGTCCTATATGCCACTTGGCTCTGGAAATTTGGGTGGTTGAAGAAGCATGGAACCTCTCCGTCCAGCAGAATCTGGTGATGCAATGTGGCATTACACCACCCCAGGGTGCTGCACCCTGAACAGCGCTGGTCCTGGGGGAACTGACTCGGTATCTTCCTCAGCGACCGTTAAACTCCTATCGGGAAACACGTCTACTCACTGTCACTCTTGCTGGAGAACTCCCTATAAACTCTAAACTGTGTGTGTAACTCCTAAGTCCCCCTGGTGGCCACTCCTCTGCTACCCAGGTCTTAAGCTGGTGGATTGGGGCCCCTGTTATGATGGCATCCTGTAAATGCCACACACTGTTGTAAACTCCTTTTATACCCGACCCTAGCCCAGTCCCCAGTGGGGAAGGGACAACCCATGTGTGTATGTGGTTGTGGATGATGAAACCGGTACCGACCTCCTTTTGGATACATGATCAGCACCACACCCTAAGTGGGGTGCAGTACCCTGTGGCGACCTGAGCCTCAGGGGCACCACGGAATGAATGGTGTTATATAAATTAATAATTATTATTATTATACACCAGGGTTTATTACATTTCTGTACAAGTTGTATGATTCAGTCTTCATAGATATACCATATATAGGGCCATACAAAGTACTTGTAAGCTATTCTTTACTGTCAGACTTTTTTTCTTTTTTTTTACAAGACAGTAGTACCCTGGTAACATGCTGCGGTACTGAAGCCCCAAACCTTGGGTCTCTTCTCAGTCATGTTTTTTTCTACAAAACATTTCTGCAAGACTGTTTAGGTCATGTACATATACAATATGTATTCTCATCAATAGGGAAATGCTATTCTTTTGCTTTTTTTTAACATATATTATAATTTTACTTCAAGTACACAATGTAAAAAAAAATGTATGTTATGATAGTTATCACAAAAATATGAAATAAAAACAAATATTGATTAGACGGTAACCATGTTTAACCTTAGGATCCAGTTTAGTCTGGGGTTTACATGGACAGCTCCTTGCATGATTACCAAAATCAGACAGCGGCACCACGTCTGCACATCCTGCAAAATAACAAAACAAAAGAATCTCAGTCTTGATGTAATTGTATAACTGGATATTGTACATATGTGACAATGAGAATTTATTACCTTCCAAACGGTACACAGGTAAATATATAGAATTAATGACTTGAATAGGGTGTCTTTATATATTTAGGCCCCTTTCAGACGTCCGTGTTTCAGGTACATGTGACATCAGTTTTTAACACGGATGCCACACGTACCCATGTTATTCTCTGAAGTTAAGGCACATTTACACGCTCCGATATCGCTAGGGATATCGCTAGCGAGCGTACCCGCCCCCGTCGTTTGTGCGTCACGGGCAAATCGCTGCCCGTGGCGCACAATATCGCTAACACCCGTTACACGTACTTACCTTCCTAGCGACGTCGCTGTGGGCGGCGAACAACCTCTTCGTTAAGGGGGCGGTCACAGCGACGTCACACAGCGGTCGATCAATAGTAGCGGAGGGGCGGTGACCAGCCACATTAACGACATGCCCACCTCGTTGCCGGAGGACGCAGATAAGCTGTTGTTCGTCGTTCCCGGGGTGTCACACGTAGCGATGTGTGCTGGCTCAGGAATGACGAACAACCTACGTCTACAACAACCAACGAGATTTTGAAAATGAACGACGTGTCAACGATCAACGATAAGATGAGTATTTTTGATCGTTATCACTCGCTCAGAGCAGTTACACGCAACGACGCCGGTAACGACGCCGGATGTGCGTCACGAATTACGTGACCCCCAACGACATCTCATTAGCGATGTCGTTGCGTGTAAATGGGGCTTTACTCACACGGCCGTGTTTTCACACGGATTGTGTGACCCCTCGTGGGGCCACGCGTACACACAGAGACATGTCCGTTTTTTCTCCGGCAGCACGGGTGTCACCCGGATCGCACACTGATATGATCCATGTGACATCAGTGTGACACGTACCAGAGTAAACACAGGTCTTTGAAATGAAAAGATTTTCTATACTCACCAGTATCCAGCACTGTTGTCTTCGGCTCTGCGGTCTCCAGCGTCTGACCCCCACTCATTATACTCATTGATTATTCACTGCACTGACGACCTGGAAGCCGGAGCATTGCGGTGAAAGCACTGAGAACAGCACTGCCGGGAACAGCATCGCCGGGTACAGCATCACCGGTGACAGGTGAGTTTTCAGCAAGCAAGCAGTGTGTGTGCAGTGACGTCCAGGTCATTGGAGTTCCCAATGAACTCTGATGAACCCGTGAAGTCACCGTGGTAACATCTGCTGTAGCGTAGGTGTCACAGGGGTGTCATCAGGACGTCATCAGAGTTCATTGGGAACTCCAATGACCTCCTGGACGTCATTGCACACACACTGCTTGCTTGATACTTACCTGTCCCTGCGATGCTGTCCCCGCGATGCTCCGGCTTCAAGGTCCTCAGTGCAGTGAATAATCAATGAATATAATGAGTGGGGGTCAGAAGCAGGAGACAGCAGAGCCGAAGAAAACAGCGCTGGATACAGGCGAGTATAGAAAATCTTTTTATTTCATTTCAAGTACCAGTGTTTTCTCCGGTACGTGTAACGTATGCAAATACATGTCACACGTGTGACACAATGTATGACCATACCAACGCGTGTGGCTTGTACCTGATCAAACACGGATGTCTGAAAGGGGCCTAACTGGTAACTTATTACTAAAACTAGGCCTTTAATCTCCAAATAGCAGCGTCCAAATGGAATCCATATTCTTTTGTATATGATATTCATGTATAATTTTCTTTTTCCACCCATAGATTTGTTTATTTTTCAATTGAATTCTACAGATTATGGGTAAAATGAAAAAGTGATATCACAGGGTGTGATACGATAGGAGTAGGGGCACCTAGACTGGCCCTCAGATTAAGGACCCTAAACTGTCCTTTATTCCAGAGGTACGCCAAATGGCAGCAAGGTCTGGACTGCCAGCGTAGCCCTGACTGCTGAGTAGCCCTAGTCTAACACCCCCTCTCCCCCACCCCCCGGAGAGGGCCGAGACAGGAGTAATGAATCCCACAAATACCCACAGACAGGGGAAAACCAAGACTCAAACTCACTGCAAGCACATACAGGGGAAGAGACAATACATGCTCAGGGAGAAATAAAGTAAAGGGAGGAAATAAACAACCAACAAGGATATCTCCCCCGCACACCAAAATAGCATATAACAGTTCGCCAACAAATCAGTTTTGCTTTGCAGCAGCTTCTGACTCCAGGCCTCAGGTGTTTCCAGCTGGTGACCATTGCCTTCCCCTATATATGGTCACATATCACAGTAGAGGGTGCTGGTTATTCTGATTCCAGTCTGAAGCTGAGCCTGAAGGTGGAAGGAGCTTCTGAGCCTTTGTTGCAGTATAGGTGTGAAGGCTGCAGTCCTGGTTACTGACTGCAGCCATGAAGCTAAGCTTATCCTTTTGTTGTTTCCCCTGTCTGTCGTACCTTCCCCTTCATGTTGTATTAATGCAGCGGTGGGGCTAGCATCCCTTACCTGCCAGCTCACGAGCAAGGGCTTACTGCAGGGTTTCTGAGGGCTTCTGGTTCCTGCTCGGCGACAGGTGAAAAACCTTGTATAGGGACTGGCTAGGAGTGCAGGGTACAGCTGCGTACAGCTGCAGGTAAGTGGAGAAGGTGTCCATCTTCTCTCTCACTAGCGCTACGGCCAACCGTTATTAGAGTGTCCCCAGTTTACTCCTTGTTTATCGTGGTGAAATTCTTGTTTATTGTGTTTTCGCCGTGCGCTGGACCTTCACCAAATCCATGCATGACCACCTATACTCACAGCCATGTGACCGCCATTCCCAGCTCTGAAACTGGCGAATCCTCACAACGCACAGTGCACGTGATGTGAGGATCTATAAGTTTGCAGTTACATAGACTTGTGGACTTATATTGGAGAACTCCTTTAAGCACACAGAGTTTAAGTGAAAGGGAACCTGACAGCAGATTCATGCTGCCTGAAACATGGATGCCATGAATCAGACCCTCTCTGTGTTATTACAGCTGTGTACTATGCATTTGAAATGACTAGTACAAAGCAAGTTCTCAGCAGATTCTCTCTGTAAAGCTTCAGTAGACTATCTGGACTCTCCATAAACACACATATACACCGTGTGCAGAATTATTAGGCAAGTTGTATTTTAGAGGATTTTTTTTTTTATTGATCAACAACTATGTTCTCAATCAACCCAAAAGACTCAAATATCAAAGCTTAATATTTTTGGAAGTTGGAGTAGGTTTTTTTTAGATGTGGCTATCTTAGGAGGATATCTGTTTGTGCAGGTAACTATTATTGTGCAGAATTATTAGCCAACTTAAAAAAAACCAAATATATTCCCATCTCACTTGTTTCTTTTCACCAGGTAAACAATATAACTGCACAAAATTTAGAAATAAAACATTTCTGACATGCAAAAACAAAACCCCAAAAATTTAGTGACCAATATAGCCACCTTTCTTTATGATGACACTCAACAGCCTACCATCCATAGATTCTGTCAGTTGCTTGATCTGTTTACGATCAACATTGCGTGCAGCAGCCACCACAGCCTCCAGACACTGTTCCGAGAGGTGTACTGTTTACCCTCCCTGTAGATCTCACATTTTATGGGGGACCACAGGTTCTCTATGGGGTTCAGAACAGGTGAACAAGGGGGCCATGTCATTATTTTTTCATCTTTTAGACCTTTACTGGCCAGCCACACTGTGGAGAAGTTGAATGCATGTGATGGAACATTGTCCTGCATGAAAATCATGTTTTTCTTGAACGATACCGACTTCTTACTGTACCACTGCTTGAAGAAGATGTCTTCAAGAAACTGTCAGTAGGTCTGGGAGTTGAGCTTCACTCCATCCTCAACCCGAAAGGTCCCAAACATTCATCTTTGATGATACCAGTACCCCACCTCCACCTTTCTGGCGTCTGAGTCGGAGTGGAGCTCTCTGCCGTTTACTGATCCAGCCTCTGGCCCATCCATCTGGCCCATCAAGAGTCACTCTCATTTCATCAGTCCATAAAACCTTTGAAAAATCAGTCTTAAGATATTTCTTGGCCCAGTCTTGACGTTTTATCTTATGTTTCTTGTTCAGAGGTGGTGGTTTTTCAGCCTTCCTTACCTTGGCCATGTCCCTGAGTATGGCACACCTTGTGCTTTTTGATACTCCAGTAACGTTGCAGCTCTGAAATATGGCCAAACTGGTGGCAAATGGCATCTTGGCAGCTTCACGCTTGATTTTCCTCAATTCATGGGCAGTTATTTTGCGCCTTTTTTGCCCAACACGCTTCTTGCGACCCTGTTGGCTATTTGCCATGAAACGCTTGATTGTTCGGTGATCACGCTTCAAAAGTTTGGCAATTTCAAGACTGCTGCATCCCTCTGCAAGACATCTCACAATTTTGGACTTTTCAGAGCCCGTCAAATCTCTCTTCTGATCCATTTTGTCAAAGGAAAAGATGTTGCCTAATAATAAAGCACACCTTATATAGGGTGTTGATGTCATTACACCGCACCCCTCCTCATTACAGAGATGCACATCACCTGAGTTACTCAATTGGTAGTTGGCTCTCATCCTATACAGCTTGGAGTAGGATGACATGTATAAAAAGTATCATGTAATCAAAATACTCATTTGCCTAATAATTCTGCACACAGTGTAGAGAGAGACCTGTCATTTTAGGGATGCATAGCAAACAGGAGCCTTCAGTGACCTGGCTTGGACTAGTTATCAAACACCCACTATCCCCAGACAGCTTTTCAAACCATATTTTTTCTGAAACACTGCAAATTTTCATCATACAACATACATGGCTGCAATATCCAGCCAGTGGTGACATTTTCCTGCCTGTGGATCAGGCATCATGAATCAGCAAACAGGCTCTCCTTAAAATCCAAGATCCCTGATCCATTCTTCCACCAACGCCAAACATTGGTGATAACTTAGCTGTCATTGACCCTGCTTAAATAAGCAGCAATCTACAGCAACTTTAGCAGAGTGAGAATGGAGAAGGATTGGGATGAACAGTTGTCTGCTTACGGATCGTGGAGAAAGGCATTGGGTATTCAAATCTTTTAGGCTGATATATATATATTATTCTTTTAAAACAGACAGTTATCACTTAGCATTTTTATTTAATTGTCTGTAGGTATATTGTAAGGCCAGATTACCTAATGACGCAACTTTACCTCGATACGCAAAACAGCAGAAGACCTTGGCTGCCGACATATTCAGGTCCAACTCATACTCTGGAAGCCTCCAGTCCTCAGTAAGAAGGGTCTCATCCAATGGATCAGTTTTGGATCGTCTTGTGAGAAGATCAAGGTATTGTGCAGATATTGCGGGCTTGGGAACACTATATAAAGCATAGATACAAATGATTAAAACTACGGTACATAATCAATCAAACAAATTGCCACCCCTGAAATTTTTCCAGAAAATCAAGAGGAGCATTGCAGCTATAATTCTCCTCACTGGCAGCCAGAAAATTTCCAAAAAATCAAGTATTTCTCTCAGAAAATGCTATTTCCTTTGTGTGTACTGGAACAACACAAAAAAAAGATTAAAAAAGGCAAATTGGACATAATTTCATACAAAACTCCAAAAGTCGGTCATACAAAAATGTTGGCACCCTCATCTTAGGCGGGCTTTACATGTTGCGACATCGCTACCGATATATCGTCGGGGTCACGGTGGTTGTGACGCACATCCGGCGCCGGTAGCGACATCGCAATGTGTAAATCCTATGCGCGACAATGAACGAGCGCAAAAGTGTCAAAAATCGCTGATCTGTGTCACGTCGTTCATTTACATAATGTCTGTAGTGGTGCAGATACGATGTTGTTTGTCGTTCCTGCAGCACCACACATCGCTGTGTGTGAAACCGCAGGAACGTCAAACATCTCCTTACCTGCGTCCACCGGCAATGCGGAATAAAGAAGGTGGGCGGGATGTTATGTCCCGCTCATCTCTGCCCCTCCGTTTCGATTGGCCGGCCGCTTAGTGACGTCGCTGTGACGCCGAAGGCTTCTCCCCCTTGAAGGAGGGATTGTTTGGCGGTCACAGCGACGTCGCTGACCAGGTATGTGTGTGTGAAGCTGCCGTAGCGATAATATTTGCTACGGCAGCAAGCACCAGATATCACATGTGCGACGGGGGCGGGTGCTATCGCGCTGGACATCGCTAGCAATTGCTAGCGATGTCGCTACGTGTAAAGCCCGCCTTAGTGTTTGAGAATAAATAACTGCGATCAATCGCTTTCTATATCCATCAACAAGCTTCTTACACCTCTCAACTGGAGTTTTGGACTCTTCTTTTGCAAACTGCTCCAGCTCTCTCATATTTGAAGGCATCTTCTCCCAGCAGCAATTTTAAGATCTCGCCACAGATGTTCAATAGGATTTACATTCGGACTCATTGCTGCCACTTCAGAACTCTCCAGTATTTTGTTTCCATCCATTGCTGGGGGTTTCTCGAAGTATGCTTTGGTTCATTGTCCTGCTGGAAGACTAATGACCTGAGACGCAAACCCAGCTTTCTGACACTCGGCACTACATTGTGGCCCAAAATCCTTTTGGTAAATCTTCAGATTTCATGATCCCTTGCATGAAGTCAAGGGACCCAGTGCCAGAGGCAACAAAACAACCGCAAATCATCTTTTAATCTCCACCATATTAGACTGTAGGTATTGGTATTGTGTTCTTTTCTTTGTAGGCCTCATTCTATTTTCAGTAAACAGTAGAATGATGTGCTTTACCAAAAAGCTCTACTTTGGTTTCATTTGTAGACAGAAAGCTTTCCCTGAGGCCTCCGACACACATCCGTTAAAAACGTGCGTGTTTTGTCCGTTTCCGTATATACTGGAGACCCGGACAAACGTGCACCAATGTTAATCTATGTTTGTGGTCAAACTTGCGTTTTTCATCATGTCCGTGTGTCCGTGTCCGTGATCCATATGTGTTTCCGTTTTGCACGGCAGCATGTCCGTTTCCTGCGCGGAACACGCACACACAGACACCATGAAAGTCAATGGTTTGGTGCGCACAAGTACGTGACACGGATGCATCTCTGTATGCTCCGTGTACATTTTGTGCTTTTTTGTAGTGATGTCGGCTATTCTTTCTTTTTCTGTCTGTCGGTCAATCTCCCTCAGTCCGTCGGTCGGTCTCTATCTGTCTGTCTGTCTCTCTCTGTCTTGTCTGTCCCTCTCTCTGTCTGTTGGTCAGTCTCCCCCCTCTCTCATACTTACCGATCCCCGATCACCGGCGCGGCGCTGCACGGCGTTCACACTGCTCCGGCGGCTTTTACTCTTTTGAAAAAGCCGGCCGCTCATTAATCAATCTCGTATTCCCTGCTTTCCATGCCCACCAGCGCCTATGATTGGTTGCAGTTAGACACGCCCACACGCTGAGTGACAGCTGTCTCACTGCAACCAATCACAGCCGCTGGTGGGCGGGTCCATACTGTGCAGTAAAAAAAATAAATAAATAATTTAAAAAAACGACGTGCGGTCCCATCCATTTTGATACCAGCCAGGGTAAAGCCACACGGCTGAAGGCTGGTATTCTCAGGATGGGGAGCTCCACGTTATGGGGAGCCCCCCAGCCTAACAATATCAGCCAGCAGCCGCCCAAAAATGCCGCATCCATTCGATGCAACAGTTTTGGAACTCTACCCGGCTCTTCCCGATTTGCCCTATTGCGTTGGCAATCGAGGTAATAAGGAGTTAATGGCAGCCCATAGCTGCCAATAAGTCCTAGATTAATCATTGCAGGCGTCTCCCCGAGATACCTTCCATGATTAATCTGTAAGTTACAGTAAATAAACACACAACGAAAAATCCTTTATTTGAAATAATAAACACTAAAAAATACCCTCGTTCACCAATTTATTATGCCCTAAATACCCATCCATGTCCGGCGTAATCCAAGGAGGTCCCGCGTCGCTTCCAGCTCTGCTACATGAAGGTGACAGGAGCGGCAGAAGAACACCACCGCTCCTGACAGATCCACGCAACAACTGAGGTGAGCCGCGCGATCAGCTGTGCTGTCACTGAGGTTACTCTCGGCCACCGCTGGATCCTCCACCTGTGACAGCAAGTCGCCCGAGTGACAGCGATGAAGTCACAGGTGAGTTGCGGTCACGAGTGGAGGATCCAGCTGGCCGCGGGTAGCCTGAGTGACGGCAGCACTAATCGTGCTGCTTACTACAGTCACTCAGGGAATTAGCGGTCACTGGTGAGTCCTGCACGGGTGACTGCTAATCAGTACGCGACACAGACAGAGCCGCGGTATGAGGACCAAGTCGGGTGAAGTTCACCCGAGTTCATTCTCAGCGCGCGACTCTGTCTGCTGTCAGCGGGTAATCAAACATGACATTTTACATTAAACACGAAACATTTCAGAAAAAAATCATTCACACGTCAGTTACAAATCACACGCACACACGGGCATTAAACACGCACACACGGCTAGCATACGCCGGTCATACAAAGGCCACATGGACCATAAAAACGGACAAAAAAACGGATCACGGACCTGAAAAACTGCCCGTATTACACGTGCGTGGTTTTAACAGATATGTGTCGGAGGCCTGAAGGAGTTTGGCTTACTCACATACATTTTGGCAAACTGCAGTCTAGCTTTTTTATATCTCTGTGCCAGCAATGGGGTTCTCCTGGGTCTTCTGCCGTAGTGTTTCATTTCATGCAAATGTCGACGAATAGTTCGCGCTGGACGTTGATGCACCTTGAGCCTGCAGGACATCTTGAATTCCCTTGGAACTTGATTGGGGCTGCTTATCCACCATCTGGCCTATCCTTTGTTGAAACCTTTCATCAATTTTTCTCTGCTGTCCATGTCCAGGGAGATTAGCCACAGTGCATGGGTTGTAAACATCTTCATTATGTTGCTCCCCATGGACAAAGGAATATCAAGATCTCTAGAGATGGACTTGTAACCTTGATATTGTTGATATTTTTCAACAATTTTGGTTCTCAAGTCTTCAGACAATTTTCTTCTCCAGTTATCTATGCTTAGTGTGGCACATACAGAAACACAATGCAAACACTGAGTCAACTTCTCCCTTTTTTATCTGGTTTCAGGTGTGATTTTAATATTGCTCACATCTGTTACTTGCCAAACGTTTCAAACAAATTTGTTTACCCACAATTTTAGAAGGGTGCCAACAATTTTGTCTGGCCCATTTTTGGGATTGTGTATGACATTATGTCCAATTTGCCTTTTTTTCAGTTTTTTTTTTTCCTGGAACAATTTAAAGGGTGCCAATACTTTCAGACATGACTGTATGTATGTAGCATAGTTGTGCAGTACATTTTTGTACCAAATTTTATTAGTTTACCAAACAGAGATGGATTTTAGTAGATTAAAGAGAAAGGATTGCAATTGCCACAGAGACTCAAATTTCTAGGGGTAACCATAACCAATCTTAGCCATTTACAGTCATATGGAAAAGTTTGGGCACCCCTATTAATGTTAACCTTTTTTCTTTATAACAATTTGGGTTTTTGTAACAGCTATTTCAGTTTCATATATCTAATAACTGATGGACTCAGTAAAATTTCTGGATTGAAATGAGGTTTATTGTACTAACAGAAACTGTGCAATCTGCATTTTAATAAAAATTTGACCGCTGCAAAAGTATGGGCACCCTTATCAATTTCTTGATTTGAACACTCCTAACTACTTTTTACTGACTTACTAAAGCACTAAATTGGTTTTGTAACCTCATTGAGCTTTGAACTTCATAGGCAGGTGTATCCAATCATGAGAAAAGGTATTTAAGGTGGCCACTTGCAAGTTGTTCTCCTATTTGAATCTCCTATGAAGAGTGGCATCATGGGCTCCTCAAAACAACTCTCAAATGATGTGAAAACAAAGATTATTCAACATAGTTGTTCAGGGGAAAGATACAAAAAGTTGTCTCAGAGATTTAAACTGTCAGTTTCCACTGTGAGGAACATAGGAAATGGAACAACACAGGTACTGTTCTTGTTAAGCCCAGAAGTGGCAGGCCAAGAAAAATATCAGAAAGGCAGAGAAGAAGAATGGTGAGAACAGTCAAGGACAATCCGCAGACCACCTCCAAAGACATGCAGCTTCATTTTGCTGCAGATGGTGTCAACTTTGCACAAGGAGAAGCTGTATGGGAGAGTGATGCGAAAGAAGCCGTTTCTGCAAGCACGCAAACAGAGTCGCCTGAGGTATGCAAAAGCACATTTGGACAAGCCAGTTACATTTTGGAAGAAGGTCCTGTGGACTGATGAAACAAAGATTGAGTTGTTTGGTCATACAAAAAGGCGTTATGCATGGAGGCAAAAAAAGCACGGCATTCCAAGAAAAGCACTTGCTACCCACAGTAAAATTTGGTGGAGGTTCCATCATGCTTTGGGTCTGTGTGGCCAATGCCGGCACCGGGAATCTTGTTAAAGTTGAGGGTCGCATGGATTCAACTGAGTATCAGCAGATTCTTGACAATAATGTGCAAGAATCAGTGACGAAGTTGAAGTTACGCAGGGGATGGATATTTCAGCAAGACAATGATCCAAAACACCGCTCCAAATCTACTCAGGCATTCATGCAGAGGAACAATTACAATGTTCTGGAATGGCCATCACAGTCCCCAGACCTGAATATCATTGAACATCTGTGGGATGATTTGAAGCGGCTGTCCATGCTCGGCGACCATCAAACTTAACTGAACTGGAATTGTTTTGTAAACAGGAAAGGTCAAAAATACCTTCATCCAGGATCCAGGAACTCATTAAAAGCTACAGGAAGCGACTAGAGGCTGTTATTTTTGTAAAAGGAGGATGTGAGGCAAATCCCGGGATATGAAGATGAAGTATGACTCCAGTCATAATCCCTCATCACTCCCTGGCAGTGCCCCCTCCCTTCTTGTTCTCAGTGTTCCACTTACACCTCCATGGCCATGTCCTGTGATATGGAGATGAGGTGGTGTGGGAACAATGGACACAGGATGACTCCCTGCCGTCACCCTGTAACAAGAGTTGTATCTCATTAGCAAGGCTATGGAACTAGCTAGACAGAACGACTCCAGTAAAAAATGGTTCATATCTCGCAAGCCATATTTCCGATAAATACGGCAACCATAAAAATGGTGTCTCCGCATGCGGACGATGCCGGCACACCCTTTTTATGGGAGCAGGACATTGGGAAATGCCCCAGGCGTGATATCAGCCAATGGGGAACTGGCAGACAGGTCATGAGTCCCCTCGTTCTGTAGCTAAATTCATAACTGTCACAATGAGAGCATTGGCGTCCGCCTACGACGCTCCCAGGCCAAGTTATGGCCATATTCCATGTTGTGGATTTTGTCCATAACTCCAGCCAGGGGTGGAGCAGTGCTCCCTCTGAGGTCACGAAGGTAGGAGGGGACCTGGATTTGTCCAGGTTGATAACCCTACTTCGGCCATTTTCCAGTGTTCTTTTCGCTGGGGGCACGTGTAGGAAACATCTGTGGGAAGGATCCTAGAAACCTGGGTACAGCGCCCCCCTGTGGCCAGACGCAACAAGGTAACTGCTGGAACTGTGTATGCCTGTTTGTAACCCATGCTTTGATTGTAACTGTACTCTGACATATGTATATTCTGTAGATTCCCTATTGTATATATTGTAGTTTCTAGTGTGCTTTAGGCTGATTAAATTATATAATTAATCTTGGGCTGTTCTGTTATCTCGATCTTGAATCCCACGTCTGTGTGTTCGGCTAATAGTTACCGTAAATCGGTTGGTGGCAGCGAATTGTGCCAAGGATTATTGTGGGGAGGCCAGTGAGATTCGGGGAGATTTTATATATTCCGCCCGCGGAGGTCGGGGGAATATATACCTTACTCTCACCGGGGACCCTTCAATAATCGGCATAAGTAGTATAGCGGCCTCCTTGCTTATGGTCGGGCAATTCCATAATTGGCCTGACTATAAGAGGGGCGCTAGAGAGCGCGTCACGTGCTCTGTCTGTCGGTCGGGAGGTATAAAGGAGGGGTGACCCCCACTTGTTACCCCCCGATTGTGACGTACTGGTAGCCAGCGCGGGGGATTTCTGAGTGACCCCCCCGGTGGTTTGTGACAGAGGATCTACAAAATATTAATGTCACTTTTATGTGAGGTGTCCATACTTTTGCACCGATCAAATTTTGTTTAAATGCAGATTGCACATTTTCTGTTAGTACAATAAACCTCATTTCAATCCAGAAATATTACTCAGTCCATCAGTTATTAGATATATGAAACTGAAATAGCTGTTGCAAAAACCCAAATTGTTATAAAGAAAAAAGGTTAACATTAATAGGGGTGCCCAAACTTTTTCATATGACTGTATATCCAAAACAAGCCACAGTTATCCCCGTATACCCTGGGGCACAACAAAAATGTGAACTTAAATTAATTCAGGTCTTTCTCTTGTTATTAGTTGGGCCAAATTTATTACAGAACATCCTAGCTGTATATCATTTTTAAATTTATCAGACAAATTTTTCTGAACTAATAGAAATTGCTCTAGAATTCTGCACCAAACCTGACGTCCATGCCATGCACCTATGTAATATGTTATCAAACACTTTAGGTTAGGTTCACATTTCCGTTGTTTTGCATCAGTCTACAAGCCTACAACCTACAATAGCCCTCAGCCCAGTAGACCACTGCGCAACCAGCTCTGTCCTCACCTATTGTACCATCACCCATTCCCTGTAGACTGTGAGCCCTCGCGGGCAGGGTCCTCTCTCCTCCTATACCAGTCTGTCTTGTACTGTTAATGATTGTTGTACGTATACCCTCTTTCACTTGTAAAGCGCCATGGAATAAATGGCGCTATAATAATAAATAATAATAATAATCATAATAATAATCAGTCACATGCGTTGCTTGACTCTTGTGACTGATGCGATGTACAACGGATGACAAGAATTGTAATTAGACAGCGGATTCCGTTGTAAAACGAGAGCGAGAGAACGATCAGCTGATCGTTCACAATAGCCGGCCGCCGGCTTTTGAGAGCGATCAGCTGATCTCACGGCCGCCGGCTTTTGAGAGTGATCAGATGATCTCCGGCGATCGCTTGACAAGAGAGCATGGTCTGATAAAGTTGGAAAAAAGTGAACTAATCAATAGGTGTCCTAAGTGTGCATCAAATTTATCAACTAGTAGAAACCACTTTAATAAATTTGGTGCACTGGTCTAAATTAAAGCTGTATTAGACACGGGTTAGTAAATCTGTCCCAATGAGAACACTTTATACTCCTCACTTTTTACAACATACTCACCTTCCTTTTACAGAGACTGGTCTGTATAACGCATCTAAGGAAATAGGACACTCGTATTTTATCTGCTCCTGAGCATCTACAAATTGTACGCAGAATGGAAGCTGGGCACGTGTAACGATAATTCTGTAATCCTAAGCATCAGAAGAAAACAATTATGGAAGACAATTAAAAAGGAAGCAAATACAGTGGACTCTCGCTTAACGAGTAACCCAGTTGTTAGCAACTATTTCGCTTAACAAGCAAAGCTTGCTGTAAATTTGTAACTCGGTTTACAAGCAAGCCTTGCTGTATGAGCAAAATACTCACCGCACACACTTCCGGTTCCGTACATCCACCGCGCTATAACCCGCTCTTGCAGTCCACACAAACGCACACAAACACACACTATGTGTGTGTGCGTGCGTGTTTGTTTGTCTGTGCTTGTGTGTGCTTGTGTGTGTTTGTGTGTGCTTGTACATGTGTGGAATGACACAATAGGGGACCAGGATGGGACATTTAACAAGTTGTGGAACGAATTGTCTGCATTGCAATGATTTCCTATGGGAAATCTTGCTTTGCTGAACTTGTAACTTGGTTAACGAGAACAATCCATTCTGGGAGTGTGCTTGTTAACCAAGGTTCCACTGTATAATCGGTTGCATGTATTGTATGTATCGGTGTATAAAATGGGAACATATGAAAGTGTGGGATAAAGAAAAGTGGCTAAAGAAATATTAAAGGGTTAATCTCATCTCAGATGTTTATTCCCAGCTCAAAAATAGGGCCCAGTCTTGAGCATGTGAGCCTTTCGCCATTTACTAGAAAGGGAGTTCTGAGAATTGTAAGCACATGAGATGGGAACCAAATCTATAAGGGTACGTCCTGGACGCAGTGGGTCCTGATTTGCGGGACCGCGAGTCTCCTCTGCAGGAGACCACAGCTGCCTGTGCCCACGATCTCGGCTTGGGGCGCTTCGATATCTCTCTTCTGTTCTGCTTTCGGAGAACAATTGCGGCTCCAAAGCAAACAATTGACATGCTGATGCTCGGGAAGCCGCACTGAAGGTCAATTTACGCTGCAGGCAGTACATGTACAGTGGGCACGGGATTCCTAGAAGTCCATCCACTATGCTTGTACTGTACATATGCGTTTTAGACACAGCTGAAGCAGGCTGCGTTCATAAAAACTGTGAACCCTGATCGTGGACACGCACCCTTATGAAAGGATTTTTTCCCATCTCTGTAGGATTTACTTCTGCTTTTCCAACCAAGACATATGAGAAGCTGATGTATGAATACAATGAAGGAAAAAACATGGGCTTGGAAAAAAAAGAATATGGTGAGTATATTGTGCTTTTGAAGGACAGTAACCACTTCTGTAGGTTTAGTAGGAAAGTATTTTTTGGAATTGGCTTCACCTAGGGCTTGTTCAGTTGTGCACATTATACACATGTGATAGCCAAGCAAAATCGGACAGCATAATGCCCAATGTAGTCCAATAGGGGAGTTTAGATCACAGTTTTTTCACAAGAACTGAGGGTCTGTGTGAAAAAAAATTTTGCAGCATGCACTATTATCTTCCGAGTATTGGATGAGACTCGCATGTACAAGTCTATGGGATGTCACATGGAAGTAAAATGCACACAAACAGATGGCACCTGGATGACAATGGTAGGAGTTTTCTGGATGAAAATTGGACAATTTTTCGCAGTCTCGTGTGACGACGACCTAACTGTTACTTCAATGGAACCTGACAGCGGATACATGCGGCACAAACCATGAGCAACATGTATCAGACGGTGGCTGTATTATCTAAGCCAGGCTGGTATGGACAGTATTCAGTATTATATGAATATATCCAAAAATAGCAGGACTCAAAATGGTGCTTGGATTGTGTACCGCACCCAAGTCTGGTCTGCGCTCAAGATATGGGGCTTGGGCCAAGACGCTTCTTTTATTATTCTCTGCACTTCCTCAATACATCAGATTTCTGCGTTAATCATGAACTGTGGTTCCTGGTCTCTGTAGATAGGAATTGTATGCAATATAACATTTCGGCCTGCAGGTGTTTAAGAGGTGGATGCGTACTTAAATGGCATCATCCTAAATTCCCCCTTATCAAGGCTTTTACGACTCTGAAACGCTGCAGGATTCAGAGATAAAACATACTTTTAATAGCCGCCGGGGACAGAGGTGCATGACAAACTAACCAGATAGACCGGTGCCCGGATGTTTCTCCCCACCCACTGCCCTGGATTGACAGGTGCCACATGTAGGTAGCGTCCTGTCAGTCACTGTCAGGGGGAATGGAGAAACCGGGGACCTGTCCGACTAGTCCACTCTGTGGCTCGGTCCCTGGCGGCTTTCAAAAGTATGTTTTTTTCCGAAACGCTGCAAAATTAGACTCAAACATACCTGGCAGGGATAATACCGCTAGTGGCTGATATATGATACCCACAGATTGGGCAGCATATTTCAGCTGTCCGGTTCTCTTTAAGCATAGTGAAGACCTCCCTGAAGTCCACTTAGTCTTCATTTGCTAGTAGTATTGTATGTTCTCATTCTATGTTTTTAATTATTAGAACATACACCCATTATAATCTAGGGGAGTATTCACATGTCGTCTTTTTTGCAGACTGAGTGTCATCCAAGTGCTTTTTTAATTGGTAGTGGAGTTTGCTGAGCTCTCATCAAGGCTCTTACACTCCGCTTACAGGGAAGATCATGGCGATCACATTTACCATGTCTGATTGTCACAATCACACCGCTTGCTCTGATGATTAAGGGATAGACAAAGCTTATACATTAGTAGGTGCATGCACGGTCAGGTGGGCCGCAGAGCTTAGACATGGACCTGAACTGTCAGTCAAAGAGGAGCAATCAGAGAGTTGGAGCGCCTGTGGAGCGGTGCGTTCCTCAGCGGAAAAGGCGAGAACACACTTTTAATAGACTTTTAGCAGGAGAAGGAGCCACTACAATATAATTCTAGAATAATAAATCTTATGTGACAGATCTCATCTACATCTGAAAAGGATAATCCAAGGACATGACAGTTATTACGTTACCTGTGATTTGGTGCCATCAGCAGAAAGGACAAGGATTTCTATAACTGTATCTCCAACCGCGAGAGAGACAGGTCTGGAGTCCTCATTTCCATTCACCGTCACCTTCATCTGACTGTCTGGGATTAGGGGCTTCATGATAACACTGCTGTGGAAATATGGTACGGCACCTGGATGGGAAACAAAACAGGAAGACTCAAGACATCATAAAATAACAGCGGGCCAAATGAATGACAAATGACTAGATATATAAAGTATCTGTGATAAGTGAGCAAATGTTGTACTGATATCTGCTCCAATTTTTGGGCAGAGACTAACAACATTCAGCTGGAGAGTGTCTGGAAAGCCACAGGGCGGACATCTTTGTCACTTGCACAAGCAGTTTATTAGACGTTATATATCACTGGAGAGAAGTGATCCTGGCTAGAAAAGGAGATCCCATCCTGAAATCATGACCATTGCCATCTCTCATTTAATTTTTACTAACAAAAATTTGTAAAAATGTACCAGTCATCTCAGTTCAGTTTACTATATAAGCAGTCATGTGTGGACATGAAGAGCAGCGCAGTTTTTATCCATTATATGATTTGTTTCTGTTGCATTTTTCATTAGCTTTCCCCTCTGCACACTTTAGTTTTTAGTTGTCCCTGAGCTAGTGGGTGGAGACTTGCTGCAATGATGTCTCCTGCTTTTATTGATTTAACTTATGTCTGTTGTGCTCACAGTGACTTATAATTGATGGACAGTGAGAGCAGAGCAGGGTGTCTTTACATCTCCTACAGCTACAGGAGTAAAGGGCCATTTACATGCTGTGACATCGCTAACGATATATCGTCGGGGTCACGGTGTTTGTGACGCACGTCCGGCGCCGTTAGCGACATCGCAGCGTGTAACAGGCTGGCGCGACCTTAAACGATCGCAAAAGAGGCAAAAATAGTTTGTCTGTGAGAGGTCGTTTATTTATGAAAAATCGTTGTCTGGTCAGTAGCGATGTTGTTCCTTGTTCCTGCAGCATCACTCATCACTATGTGTGACACCGCAGGAACGAGGAACATCTCCTTACCTCCGTCCACCGGCAATGAGGAAGGAAGGAGGTGTGCGTCATGTTCCAGCCACTCATCTCTGCCCCTCCTTAGCTATTGGACGGCTGCTATGTGACGTCGCTGTGATGCCGCACGAACTTCCCCCTTAGAGAGGAGGCGGTTTGCCGGACACAGCGACGTCTCAGGGCACGTAAGTCCGTGTGACGTGTGTTAGCGATGTTGTACGCCACGGGCAGCGATTTGCCCGTGACGCACAACCGACGGGGGCGGGTACGCTCGCTAGCGATATCGGTATCGATATCGCAGCGTGTAAGGTACCCTTTACATGTTCTGAGTTATGGTGGGGGTGTGTCCTTTATCTCCTGTGTGTTGCTGCTTTCTTATGATTGGTCAACATCATATAGTAAGAAGAAGTAGATGTCATAAGTGAAGAATCTGTGATAACACCTTCTTAACAGTAATTAACTCATTAGGTGCTAAACAATTTGATTGCAAATATCCTGCAATTGAGAGGCAAAATGAAAAAAAAAAAAAACAAGAAAAACCCAAAGCAAAACATTTCATTCTGCAGGCCCTATTAAATTGTCCACCAGTTCAACATGAAAAATTTGGTGAAGGAATCCTCTTTAATTGATTAGTGAAAAAGAAGCATATTTGTTACAAAATATCTTATATTTGCTTGTACTATTGCCTTATTTTATTGAAATGCCAGTGACCATGTAAGGTACCAAAAAGGAGACAAAAAGGAGACAAAAAGAAGAGAGCATGACTGCACAATCAGTTTGTGGGTCACACATTGGTCTATTGGTGTAGATTAAAACAAATATGTAGAATTTTAATTAAGAGTTTTTGACGTTTTCTTTATAAAGACAATAATTTCTAAAAGGTTTTGCCTAAAACCCTGCTTTTTACTAAAAAAACCCCCTAAAAACAAGGTTCCTATATACTAAAGAACTGTGTACCTCTAGTTAGATGCTATCTTTATGGAGAAGGTAGGAGATGTAAAAGCTGATAAAAAAAATGTTGTGTCGTCCTAATCAAATTAAACATCCTATAGAGAGAACATAATTGTAAAATGAAACCCGCAGGAGGCTTATTAATAATAGCAAATGTCAACATTACCAGCTGACGAGAGCGAAAGAATATCGGCAATGAGTGGGTGAAATCATTAATATATAATGCTCTGCAGGACGCTCTGCGGGATGCTGCAAAATGTGGATCATACACAATTTCCACGTGCCGAAATATATTTAATGCTGCTCCAATATACAGTACCTTGCGAAAGTATTCAGCCCCCTTGAATTTTTCAACCTTTTCCCACATTTCAGGCTTCAAACATAAAGATATAAAAAAAAAATTTTTATGGTGAAGAATCAACAACAAGTGGGACACAATTCTGAAGGTGAACGATATTTATTGCTTATTTTAAATTTTTGTAAAAAATAAAAAACTGAAAAATGGGGCGTGCAATATTATTCATCCCCTTTACTTTCAGTGCAGCAAACTCACTCCAGAAGTTCATTGAGGATCTCTGAATGATCCAATGTTATCCTAAATGACTGATGATGATAAATATAATCCACCTGTGTGTAATCTAGTCTCCGTATAAATGCACTGCTCTGTGATAGTCTCAGTTAGTGATGGGCAGTCCGGCTCTTTTTGGTGATCAGGTTCCCATGGCTCCGCTCACCAAAAAGAGCCGGATCTTTCAGCTCGTTCTCGGCTCCTTATTAAATATGTGTTCACCCCAGGTGAACACATATTTAAGATTATAGTAACGCCGCCAAAGCCCTGCCCACCCATGGCTAAACCCCGCCCACTTACAAGCGGCCAATTAGATTGCTGAGTAGGCGGAGTTTAGCCACGGGTGGGCGGGGTTTTGACGGCGAAAAGAGCTGTTTAGATATTTTAGTGGCTCACACAAGTGATCCGGCTCCTGTCGTTCACAGCAGGGAGCCAGATCTTTGTGTCGGATCGTTCGTGACCGACACATCACTAGTCTCAGTGTTCTGTTTAAAGCACAGAGAGCATCATGAAGACCAAGGAACACAACAGGCAGGTCCGTGATACTAGAACCAAAAGGGGCCCAGTGGCCAAGGCACCAATAAATGAGGTGAAGGGGGAGACCACTGGTAAAATAAAGACCAAAAACAAATTCTTAGTGAAATACAAAACTATTTTAATGAATTATACATGACATAAGGACAGACAGTAGTGGCGAATAGGATCTTAAAATCGCCAGACACAAAATTGCACAAACACCACCTGCAGATGTAGTAGAGCTGCTAGATGTGAGAGGGTTAATGTAAAAAAACCCCAAAGAACCAGAGGATGGGGAGATCATGTAGTAAATAATAAACTAATAATGGTCACCCACATGTTACTCTCCCTATATGTGCCAAGGGAACATGTCACTAAATGAGCATATAAGAGTAAATACCTTGAGACATGTTGGAAGTGCTAGCAGACCGGGCAGGTGGCGGTGGGCGGAGCCTCGACGCGCGTTTCACAGGGCGTGGCTTTGTCACTGCACAAATCTGGCCTTTATGGAAGAGAGGCAAGAAGAAAGCCATTTCTCAAAAGATATCCATCAAAAGTGTCATTTAAAGTTTGCCACGAGGCACCTGGGGGACACACCAAACATGTGGAAGAAGGTGCTCTGGTCAGATGAAACCAAAATCAAACTTTTTGGGCACAATGCCAAACGATATGTTTGGTGTAAAAGCAACACAGCTCATCACCCTGAACACACCATCCCCACTGTCAAACATGGTGGTGGCAGCATCATGGTTTGGGCCTGCTTTGCTTCAGCAGGGACAGGGAAGATGGTTAAAATTGATGGGAAGATGGATGGATCCAAATACAGGACCATTCTTAAAGAAAACCTTTTGGAGTCTGCAAAAGACCTGAGACTGGGACAGAGATTTGTCTTTCAACAAGACAATGATCCAAAACATAAAGCAAAATCTACAATGGAATGGTTCACAAATAAACGTATCCAGGTGTTAAAATGGCCAAGTCACAGTCCAGACCTGAATCCAATCGAGAATCTGTGGAAAGAGCTGAAAACTGCTGTTCACAAACGCTCTCCATCCAACCTCACTCAGCTCCAGCTGTTTGCAAAGGAAGAATGGGCAAGAATTTCAGTCACTTGATGTGCAAAACTGATAGAGACATGCCCCAAGCGACTTGCAGCTGTAATCACAGCAAAAGGTGGCGCTACAAAGTATTAACTTAAAGGGGACGAATAATATTGTACGTTCCAATTTTATTTTTTACAAAAATTTAAAATAAGCAATAAATTTCGTTCACTTTCACAATTGTGTCCAACT
Organism: Anomaloglossus baeobatrachus; assembly: GCF_048569485.1. NCBI lineage: Eukaryota > Metazoa > Chordata > Amphibia > Anura > Aromobatidae > Anomaloglossus > Anomaloglossus baeobatrachus. Next base: position 77,874,831 of record NC_134355.1, on the reverse strand, counting down.
TGTTGATTCTTCACCATAAAATTTAAATTTTTTTCTTTATGTTTGAAGCCTGAAATGTGGGAAAAGGTTGGAAAATTCAAGGGGGCCGAATACTTTTGCAAGGCACTGTACATGAAATGGGCAAGTAAAGTAAAAATAAAGCCCTAAAAGTGATACACTAGATTGGGAATCTTTGCTATATGCTGTACAGCTGCTCTCAATGGAGGCATCATTACTAATGTGATTGCAACTGAACAGGAAATACATTTTGCACATTTAAAAGCCAACTGCACCCACTGGAGACTTCTATTAGGCTGGGTTCAGATGGCCATATGCAGCAGCAATGATATTTGGGAATAGGGGGGCATGTCACCGATTAGCGATTTTGAACGTTTTTGCAACGATTCAAAATCTCTCATAGGTGTCACACGCAACGACATCGCTAAAGCGGCCGGATGTGCGTCACCAATTCCGTGACCCCAACAAGATCGCTTTAGCGATCTTATAGCGTGTAAAGCGGCCTTTAGGCCAGAGAATATAGTGAATATATTAGCCATAACAATAAAGTGGTGAAATGAAAAAAAAATGCTGGAGTGGTTCTTTAAAAGCAGGTGTCGGCTGCATAACACAGGTGTGGGCTCAGCTACGGCAGATGTCGGAAAGTGCAGTAATCATCATGGCATTAGTTCCATAGGGAAATCATTGATGAAAAGTTCTCTTTACGCTTAGTATACAAGTTACCGTATATGTATGGCAGTTACTGTAAGAAATCAAATGGGATTCTAATATCAAGATGGAAAAAGCATAAATAACTAATACAAGACTTAACAGGTCTAAGATAGTAAACAGAAGTACATGAATACTCGAAGACATCTGGAGCAAATGACGGGACCAGATCCAGATCCTCGGACAGACCGATTCCTTCAAGGAAAGCATAACTTGCAGATAATTTAGTGATTTCTAAAACATATTTCTTGGCAGTTCCGTCTTCAGCCGTTACTTCTACCACCACAGGGTTAAGACCGTCTTTCAGAGTCACAATCCTCGAACCATTGCCTCCCTGAAAGTGAGCGGACAAAGCAGAAAACAAAAAGTGAGTTATTAAGAAACCGCTGCGCCATTTTTACGATCTGTAAATATGGCGCGATACCACATAGAATAATAAGTCTGGCATCATCGTAGCTATTGCATCAACATAGTCTGCATTGGCCGTCATTAAAAAACCCCTCTGTGAAGAACTCTCCTTTTCTTTATTCTTCACAATTGGTGTATGCTTACCAACTTAGTTTTTAGCTAAGGTTGGGTCCTTATTGACACATATAAATTGTTGGGGAATGAAAGATTTAAATTTGTAGATTGTTTGGGGGTTTTTGCCACTCATCAGTGAAGAGAAAGATGCTGGTTAGTTGGGTGAGAGGCCTTTGGTGAAGTTCTTTGGAAGTAAAGCTTGTCTTTGAGGAGTGTGTCAAGCTGGCTTAAGGAAACTTAGGGTATGTGCGCACGTTGCTTTTTACCTGCTTTTTTGCTGCTTTTTTTTCTGCGCTGTTTAATGCCAAAATGGATGTGTTCTTCTATTCAAGCAAAGTCTATGGGAATTTGTGTTTCTTGTTCACACTATTGTTGTTCAAAATGCTGCCTTTTTGTGGCAGAACTTTGGTCAAAAACTCAGCTTTGCAGTGCAAAACCCAAATGGCAAAAACAATTGACATGTTGCTTCTTTGAAAAGCTGAGTTTTTGACCAAAGTTCTGCCACAAAAAGGCAGCATTTTGAACAACATAGTGTGAACAAGAAACCCAAATTCCCATAGACTTTGCTTGAATAGAAGAACACATCCATTTTGGCATTAAACAGCGCAGAAGAAAAAGCAGCAAAAAAGCAGGTAAAAAGCAGGTAAAAAGCAACGTGCGCACATACCCTTATAGGCCAAGTAATATTCTTGGGAACAAACTGGCCCTATTTCAGGAGGAATAACGCTGGCTCTCTATTTGTTTGGCTAAATACTGTAAACCCAGGTCATGTGTCAGGACTTATTATATGGTTGACAATAATTTCTAGCGTGGCTACGTTCAATACATGGTACTAGGAGCTTTCATCCCCTTAGAAGAAGGATTATTTGCAAATCTTTTGTCTCAGACATCATTGCCTGGCTTCTAATTATTATTATTATTATTTATTATTATAGCGCCATTTATTCCATGGCGCTTTACAAGTGAAAGAGGGTATACGTACAACAATCATTAACAGTACAAAACAGACTGGTACAGGAGGAGAGAGGACCCTGCCCGCGAGGGCTCACAGTCTACAGGGAATGGGTGATGGTACAATAGGTGAGGACAGAGCTGGTTGCGCAGTGGTCTACTGGACTGAGGGCTATTGTAGGTTGTAGGCTTGTTGGAAGAGATGGGTCTTGAGGTTCCTCTTGAAGCTTTCCACGGTAGGGGAGAGTCTGATATGCTGAGGTAGAGCATTCCAGAGTATCCCAAACCCGCGGACGGATAGAGGGTGAAATAAGTATTGAACTCGTCACCAATTTTCTAAGTAAATACATTTCTAAAGATGCTATTGGCATGAGTTTCTCACCAGATATCGGTAACAACACAACCAATCCCCACAGGCAAAGAAATCAAACCATAGATGTCCATAAATTTAGTGATGTGTAATAATAATAATGAGAACTGACAAAGGGAAAAAGTATTGAAAATGCATACTGAAATATAATTAAAGGGAACCCATCACCAGAATTTTCGCTATTAAACTAAAAGAATCCCCTTCTGCAGCTCCTGGGCTGCATTCTAGAAAGGTTCATCTTGCTACTGGCCCTCCTTTAAGACTTTCAGAATAACAACTTTATAAAATATTACCTTTTGCTATGCAGTGCTCCTGAAGTCTCGCGCATGCGCAGTGGCACTATCATGGGACTGAGCACTGTTTTCAAATCGTGAGCGCCGGTGAGGTTATTGCGCAGGCGTGAGATAATGGGCGGGTGCTTGGATCATGCTGCTGATGACAATGTCATCACCAGCGTCATCCAAGTAGCCGCGATAGTGCCACTGCGCATGCGCGAGACTTCAGGAGCACTGGGTAACATGAGGGCGGCGGCCTCATCTATGTAAATGAACACTGGGGGACGGCGAACAGCGACAGGAGGAGGGATAATGGACGAAATACAGCCCGCCCACCGGGCCAGCAAACCTCATTACCATAGCAAAAGGTAATATTTTATAAAGTTGTTATTTAGGTCTGAAAGGGGGGCCAGTAGCAAGATGAACCTTTATAGAATGCAGCCCAGAAGCTTCAGAAGGGGATTCTTTTAGTTTTATAGGGAAAATTCTGGTGACAGGTTCCCTTTAATATCTTGTATAAAAGCTTTAATTGGTGATGACAGCTTCAAAACACCTCCTGTATGGAGAAACTAGTGGCATGCATTGCTAAGGTGTGATTTTGGCCCTATATTCCACACAAACACTTTTCATATCTTGATCCCATGCGCTCCTTCTATGATCCCTGAGCTTTAGTTCCTTCCATACAATTTCTAATGGATTCAGGTCTGGGCCATTCTAACAGCTTTGTTTTCTTTCTCTGAGAGCAATTGAGAGTTTCCTTGGCTGTGTGTTTGGGATTGTTGTCTTGCTGAAATGTCCACCCTCATTTCTTCTTCATCATTCTGGTAGATGGCAGCAGATTTTTTTATCAAGAATGTCTCAGTACACTAGTCCATTATTTCTTTCTTCAATCATATGAAATTTGTATATGCTGAAAAACAGCCCCACACCACGATATTCCCACCTGCATTCTTCCCTGTTGGTTTGGTGTTTTTGGGGTGATATGCCTTTGGCCTCCAAAAATGGTGAGTATTATGGCATCCAAAAAGTTGAATTTTGGGCTCATCTGACCAGACTATATTCTCACAGTATTTCACAGGCTTGTCGAAATTTTGTTTAGAAAACTTTAAATGCCTTGAACCTGCTTTTTGTTCAGAACTGGAGTCTTGTGTGGTGAGCGTGCATACAGGTGAAAGTCTCTAAAGCATACTCTAGAGTCTAGAAGCTTCTTGGTTGTTCCATAATATTTTGAATCACTGAAGCCAGGATCATTGGAGGTAGTGTTATACTGTTTAGACTGCTTGTATTTGGTAATAATAAGATTTCTGATCTGCTTAGACAGCATTATTGTCTTTACCATTATAAAAAGGTGAAGAAGGAAACTGGCTCTTCAGCCATTAATGCCACCCTCCACAGGATAGTTAAAGTCATGTGAGCATTGAAATGATAAGAACAAAGGCTCTGCTCCCTGTCCCCTGCACAGTATTTGCTGGTTATATACAGTACAGACCAAACGTTTGGACACACCTTCTCATCTCTACAACCACTGTTAAGAGGAGACTTTGTGCAGCAGCCTTCATGGTAAAATAGCTGCTAGGAAACCACTGCTAAGGACAGGCAACAAGCAGAACAGACTTGTTTGGGCTAAAGAACACAAGGAATGGACATTAGACCAGTGGAAATCTGTGCTTTAATCTGATGAGTCCAAATTTGAGATCTTTGGATCCAACCACCATGTCTTTGTAGAAAAGGTGAACGGATGGACTCTACATGGCTGGTTCCCACAGTGAAGCATGGAGGAGGAGGTGTGATGGTGTGGGGGTGCTTTGCTGGTGACACTATTGGGGATTTATTCAAAATTGAAGGCATACAGAACCAGCATGGCTACCACAGCATCTTGCAGCGGCGTGCTATTCCATCCGGTTTGCGTTTAGTTGGACCATTATTTATTTTTCAACAGGACAATGACCCCAAACACACCTCCAGGCTGTGTAAGGGCTATTTGACTAAGAAGGAGAGTGATGGGGTGCTTCGCCAGATGACCTGGTCTCCACAGTCACCAGACCTGAACCCAATCGAGATGGTTTGGGGTGAGCTGGACCGCAGAGTGAAGGCAAAAGAGCCAAAAGTGCTAAGCATCTCTGGGAACTCCTTCAAGACTGTTGGAAAACCATTTCCGGTGACTACCTCTTGAAGCTCATCAAGAGAATGACAAGAGTGTGCAAAGTAGTAATCAAAGCAAAAGGTGGCTACTTTGAAAAACTTAGAATATAAGACAGATTTTCAGTTGTTTCACACTTTTTTAAGCATTTCATTCCACATGTTTTAATTCATAGTTTTGATGCCTTCAATGTGAATCCACAATTTTCAGAGTCCTGAAAATAAAGAAAACTCTTTGAATGAGAAGGTGTGCCCAAATTTTTGGTCTGTACTGTATGTGTGATCTGGTTATTCTTCATTCCTTCCCCATCACTGTCACGGGATATGTACTGACAGAACAGGAGCTCCTAAGCTGGCCTTCAGAATCAATACTCTGCGCTGTCCCTTATCTCGGAGGTAGGCTTGATGGTAGCCAGGTCCGACGCCCCAGCGTGACCCTCACTCTTGTCTGGGCCCTGATCTTACACCCCCCACCTTGGGAGTGGGCCAAAAACCCAGTAACAAAACCCCACAGAAACGCCACAAACAAGGGAGAATGAAACCTTGTACACACTGCACTCATACACAAAGGAGGGACAGTATGTGTACAGGGGAATAAAGAAATGGGTAGGGAATACACTGACAACAAGGGAACATTCACACCACGCAGAACAGTAATTGTTACTCACCATGAGCTGAAAAACCCTGAGACCGGGATCGCTGAAGCTATCTTCAGTGATCTCCTATAAAGCCTTGTGCCCACAGGAGATTGTACCTGCGGACTTTTCTGTAGGTATTTCCACAGGTTCACGCAGCAACTCCCTGGAATCCACAGCTATCCATTGCTGCGGAATTTCTGCGGAATTGTTGTGGTAAACCTGTGGAAACAGTGCAGATTTTGTGTGGAATTACTGCGAAGTTCCCGCCCTCTATCTCCATAGTGGAGGAGTGAAAATTCCGCATATATTTCCGCATGAATAAAGAACATGCAGTTACGTGCGGCTGCGGAAAATCTACAGCATTTTCCACAGCCGCAAATACCGCAGCATTGATACAGCACTCCCCATATCCCATAGGATAAAATGGGGAGCGTCTGCACTTGCGTAAACCCGCGGATTTATCTGAAAAATCTAGAAAATCCGCGGGTTTCCCGTGGCAAAATCCACGGTTACTTTCTCCAGTGGGCACATGGCCTAAGGCCAGAGTCACACTTGTGAGTGTCTCGCGTGTAACTTGCGCGAGTCTCTCATTGAATCACCCGGCACGGACTCGCACTCTCCTGACAGGAGCGGGTCAGTTGCATGTATGTCTATGCAGCTCAGACGCTCCTGTCAGGAGAGTGCGAGTCCGTGCCGGGTGATTCAGTGAGAGACTCACACGCGTTACACATGAGACACTCGCAAGTGTGACTCTGGCCTTACACTCCCCAGCCTTAAATAGGAAGAGACCAGCTGTGGATCATGATGAGCAGCCTGGCTCTCAGAAGAGCTGCACACTGCTCCAAAAAGAATTAACTCCTGCATGACTGGGAGCAGTGAAACAACTCAGCCGACGCCCAGCAAAGCTGAGCCCTTAAGATAGACTACAATGTGAACAGAGTCCGACACCGTAGTAGTAATCAGCGTGTGTAGACCCAGACAGCCCATGACCGTCACACAAAGAAAGCCGGTTCTGACAATCTCTGCTCTACGCTTTGGTTATAGTGGTAAATAGTGTATAATATTTGCACAATGGAGAGGAGGAATAATAAATATGTTTTATTCAGATCTTCATCAATTGCTGGCTGCAGAATGTAAGAATCCATCAGTAAACTTGTTGTGATCGGGAATTTGTAACTTTTATGCCTATTTTTATTTGAGGTTCTCATGATCACATAGGGGTCAGCCATCTAATGCTGTTTGGGGTCATAAATCAGCCAAGAGGTCAGTGAAAGGCAGATAGAAGAGTTGTAAACTGTCCATCAGAACATTTCTTTGTTAACTCATTGTGCAACATACAATAAGCAGTGCAACACAGAGACAGATCTCTTCACCTGTTCTTGTGTGCAATATATAACACTTCATCAGACAGAGCACGTCCAGGACACAGTGTAAATTCACTGACGGTGCTATACAAGACACCCCCCAAAAAAGGGACACAGTCTCCACATTCACTGGGAAATAAGAGTGTGAAATGCAATAAACCCTCCTGTGGACTCACCAGCACCGTGCAGGTAGCGCCTGTGTCGCTGGTCCATGCGTCCACGCTGACCTGTGCCACCTGGCTGGGCACTCTCGCCCGGTATCGCGTCATGTCTGGTGTGAACGGCGGCTCTAGATTTACTCCAGATACAGACAGTTTCTCCAGGTCACAGTTATTCATATCTGCGTCTTCTTCTGCAACGTTGTAGTTCTGCAAATGACAATTTTAACAGATTAATGCCGTTAACCAAGACCCCGTTTTGCTTTTTAGGCTCAGTTCACATCTCCTGAAGCCAAGGCTGAATGTGTATATTATCCCCGTGTGCCAAAAAAGTGGTAAAATATAGTCCCCCTAATTCCACATGAGTCCCATACACTTTATTATCAGTGTAGAGATGTTTAGCCTTCAGCAGAAGGAAACATATACTGCATGGTTCTATAGTGCTGGCCTATACAGTGCAGTATGTAGGGTGTGTACATCGGGAAATACTCCCAACATATACCTCCAACAGAAATAAAAGAGTAGATGTGAATATTATTCATTTATTTTACTCTCTTATATAGCGCTATTAATTCCACAGCGCTTTACAGTCGTGATCATCACTGTCCCCATTGGGGCTCACAATCTACATTCCCTATCAGTATGTCTTTGGATAAAACCTTAATTATATGTCCCTACCTTAAGGGCTACTTCTCACATAGTGAGATCGCTGCTGAGTCACGGTTTTTGTGACACACCAGTGACCTCATTAGCGATCTCTCTGTGTGGGACACTGAGCAGCGATCTGGCCCCTGCTGTGAAATCGCTGCTCGTTACACACAGTGCTGCTTCATTTTTTGGACGTTGCTCTCCCGCTGTGAAGCACACATCGCTGTGTTTGACAGCGAGAGACCAACAATCTGAACGTGCAGGGAGCAGGGAGCCGGCTTCTGACAGCCTGCGGTAAGCTGTAACCAAGGTAAATATCGGGTAACCAAGCGAAGGGCTCTGCTTGGTTACCCGATATTTACCTTGGTTACTAGCGTCCGCCGCTCTCAGGCTGCCAGTGCCGGCTGCCTGCTCCCTGCACACGTAGCCAGAGTACACATGGGGTAAATAAGCAAAGCGGTTTGCTTATTAACCCGATGTGTACTCTGGCTACGTGTGCAGGGAGCCAGCGCTAAGCGGTGTGCGCCAGTAACCAAGGTAAATATCGGGTAACCAAGCGCTTGGTTACCCGAAATTTACCTTAGTTACCAAGTGCAGCATCGCTTGCACTTATCGCTGGGGGCTGGTCACTGGTGAGATCTGCCTGATTGACAGCTCACCAGCGACCATGTAGCGACGCACCAGCGATCCTGACCAGGTCAGATCGCTGGTGGGATCGCTGGAGCGTCGCTAAAGTGTGACGGTACCCTAAGGCTTTGTGCGCACGTTGCGTAAATTCATGCACTTACGCTGCGTTTAGCACCGCAGCGTAAATGCATGCGTCCTGCGTCCCCAGCACAATCTATGAAGATTGTGCATAATCCATCTGCACGTTGCTTGTTTGATCGCAGCGATTTGGATGCCAAAATTTTGACCCAAATCCGTGCGTTCAAAAAAGCAACATGTCAATTATTCCGTGCGCTTTGGATGCAGCTCCCACTCTGTCTATGATGGGGGCTGCATCCAGAGCGCATTAAATAGGGATTTATTCTACTGAAAAACTGCATCCATTAAG